>NW_027526295.1:143927964-144043796 GCF_048455015.1 Haemaphysalis longicornis | reverse complement strand
GTCAGAGTTGAAGCAACGTCGGCCCGAACAGAAGCGGCAATAGAGGCGAAAACAATAGAAAGCCGCCGCTTCCGCCATTGCGTCGTTTAGTTCTAGCTCCTCGAGGAGCGGCGAATCTGTCCGGTATGAACGACAACTTGCCCGCTTGGAACGATGAAGTGGGACAATATTATTCAAATTAAAGGGTTTTAAAGCGACATTTTTAATGTTTTTTTTTTCACTTCTAAGCCAGCGCACATAACCGGTTTCCCGCCACCGTTGAAGGCTACGGGGGCGGGGGGGGGGGGGCGGTTTAGGTTTCATACTTTTACTAATGACACATTCGTTGCGCTGATGTGAGGTTTAAACGTGGAGGTCAAACGGGTAAATGCGACATTTCAGTGTCCACTCGGTGCTCGTGCGGATTGGGCTGGTGTGTTACACAAAACGAAAGCACAAAAGACAGCTCCATGGTTGTCCGCGAGAATGAAGCTCGGGTGCTTCCAAGTCTCATTCAACTAATTGCCTAGGAAGTATGGTCACTCGCAAATTACGAATAAACGTATTTTGTGTCTTCACTCCGTTGAGTGTGTCCAGCTTCACCGGTCATCCTTCTTCACAGAGTGGAGGGGCACTAATTTTTCGAGCAAGCGGCACCTGTCGGTGGCAGGATATGGGGTATGAGGGACGAAGTTGCCTGCGGGCAGGAAACACGCCTACCCGATCTTTTGTCCTCCACTTTCGCCTGCTATGATGGAAACGTTGCTAAAATCGGTTGAGATGGTGTGGATGGGATCACAATTAGGAAATCCCGGACGTGGGAAACCAAAAAACCCAGCCTGGTGGATATTTCCAAGCTATCGCAGCGAACATTTCTTTTGTTTCTATTTCATTAAATTAGGGGGATTCTATCCCAGTTATAAATCACTGATACCATTGCGATGTAGCAGGAGCCTAGGGGAACCTATGTTGATTTTCTGTGGCTCTTTCGCTTGTCCTTTTGTGACTTTCGTCATACCCCGGCCGCAGGTTCCTCCATAAACGCTTATTCTCTACGGTGGTTATGACGAGCGGCACTTCGAATCTCTTCCACGATGTCGTACTTTCTCGTGTTCGGCGAGCGATAGTAGGCCCTGATGCGTCGTGGCACGTAGCGATGTGGAATGAAGCACCGGGCTCACGCGGTTCCATAATGCAATGCCCGTCTTAGCTTTTTACGGTCTATCAATTTTACTCAGGACAATCTTCGGGCGCAAATCTTTCCTTTTGCAGGCTCTGTCTCCCAGGCTTCCGCTTCCATTTTCTCAAGCCCAAATTTTCTGTACGCTCTTCTGTACCTTATGCGTTCCATCAAACATAGATATCTAATGTTTTTGCTTAAAAATCAGTTATAAAAAGCAGTACCAAACAACGGTCTTGTCGTTTCATAACTTCCGAATCGATTTCTGCTGAACAACACGGTATGAGGTGCTTGCGAAAATGCTTTGATATCTCTGGTACGCGGTAGAACGCCAACGATGTAACATTGCTACCAGTTTCTAGTTATTATACCCCAACCAAGAAATGAACGACGCGCTGGTAAAGAATCAAGGCATTAAAACCCCGCCCCTCCCATCAGGGTGGACACCAGGCTAACGAGCGAATGATTGAACGCATAAATTGGGGTGAATGGTGAAAGAGACGTCCCCTCTGGTCGTTTGATGTCTCTTGATGGTTTAAAACGGTTTTACACATCAACAGCGCTGTTTGTGTAGAGGCGACTTCAACGGCATTTTTGGCTCCTATAGCGCACAAGGTTACTGGCGGATGGATTTTCCTGCACAGCTTCAAAAATGTGTTACCAAGGAGCGCTTTTTGGAGTGAAGCCCTCAAGTCTACACGCTGCGGCACACAAGCGATTTCAAGATTGCGGCGCGGCCAGAGCCCCCTTGCGCATGCACGGGCTTGCCGCGGGGCTGTTCTAGGCATATTTCACTTTGTGACCCAGCGCGTCTCCGGCTCTGCGAGGGTTGTTTTGCTTGTGTGCGTTTGACCTGACTCAGTACGAACGTTTCGGCGCGTTTCGATCGTTGCATTGGTGGCGCTCCCTCATACGAAACTGAGTGCGTCGTGGGTTCCTGCAAGAATGTTTCTCTGCATGTTCTAGTTGGTTTAAGCACGCTAGTGCGCTGCTACCATTACCACTTCTTTTCTTTACTGGCCATGCGTTGAACCATTAAAGTTTGGCGTTTAGCTCTTCGTCGTCGGAACGGAGGCAATTCTTCTGCAAGCTACTCGCCCAGCACGCTACCACGACGGGATGAGTCGTAGCCGCACTTCTTCGTGCATGCAACAACGGAGCTCTTGCTAGGGTTGTTGCTTCCAGTCAAAACGCAGCGAAGCGCGAGCGCAGCCTACGAGGATGTTTAGCAATGCAAGTTTAACAGCTTTTGGCTGGGCATTCTCCGGCGATTTTGGAGCTTCAATTGAAGCTTCTGTGCATTATATTTCACTATGTGCAAGCTCCCACCCGAAAGAGGAGTTTGGTAGCTTCCACAAATTTTTATATTTCATGACATCTATTTCATGACTAAAGCTCTGGCGTAAGGTATTTGCACCCAATCGCCTTGAGCATCTCAGCCCAATATCACTACCGTTATGATGTGGCAAACTCGCGGAGATGATGATTCTAGAGCGCCTTTCAGGGGTGATAAACACCAAGGCAGTGCGGCACCAAGACATGTCAGGATTTAGGCGGTACGTGTCGACTCAAGACTGCATGCTCCACCTCAAGCACGATATTTATGACTCCCCCAGCAGCCCACAACTCAAGACAATCGTAGCGCTCGATATCTACAAAGCATTCGACAACGCAAGTCATAAAGCCATCTTAGAAATGCTCCAAAGCATCCAATGCGGTGAGCGATTATATAATTACATACGCAACTTTTTAAGCGACCGAACAACGGAGGTCCTTGTAGACGGCCGCTTCGTAGGCTCTTTCAAACCATGTAAAGGAGTGCGGCAAGGCTCTATTCTTTCCCCAACTCTTTTTAACATAGTCCTCAAAGACCTGCCAGCCAAACTAGACCCCATCACCGACGTTCACATCAACATATATGCTGATGATCTAACTTTGTGGTGCTGTCAGGGTTCCCCCGGGTACCAGGAGTACCAACTACAGGAAGCGATTGATGTTGTCACCACATACATGAAAGACGTTGGTCTCAGCTGCTCCCCTTTTAATACCGAATACATCGTCGTGGAGGATGGTCCAGCCGGCCACTCTGACCATTGCCGTAATTTGATCAAATTAACACTAGACGGCACAACCATAGCAAGGAAAGAAGAAATTCGAGTGCACGGCTTTTGGCTTCGCCAACAATGCAAAGCGGACACTTGGGTTCAATAAATCACGACACAGATCAATCAGATCACGCACACGATGAAACAGATTTCAAGGAAGCGACATGGGGTAAAACAACATGAACTACTACGAATTTTTGAGGTGTTCATCATTCCCCGCATCATGTACGCAGCCCCTTACATACGGCTAACATGCGCTCAGATAGACAAATTAGAAACGCAACTGCGCAAACCTATTCGTGTTTCCTTGGGACTCCCAAATTAAACCCCACTCCATGAGATTCGACGAATGGCAGTTCGAACTCCAATATCACTCAGCATAGACATCCACAAAGACGCGCAAGAGTCTCGGCTGCGCGCCTCCAGACAGGGACTAGCTATACTCCATTCCCTAGGGGCACAAATGGGGGAACCAGAAGGCTACATTACAGAACGCCCTCCTTGGGAACACCTGCCGAGGCTGACTGTACATCCTATCCCCCGCCCCAAGAGGGTGGAAAATGACCACGAGCGTAGAGCCCACAGAGCGCGTGCCACCCGCCATTTAGTGGCGCAGAAGATAGACCAAGTTACACTCAGGTATACACCGAGGCCGCCGTATCAGACGACGGTATTGTTGCTACCGCTGCGTACTACGGGAACGGACAAAGTACTCTTCGCTTCTTAGGAATTAGTGATCCCGGTCATACCGAAGTGTTAGCAATAGCAGATGCCATCACGAACTTCACCGGCCGACGGAAACTGCTTATACTCACTGACAGCCACATGCGATCCGCTGGGTACCAGGTCACTGTGGGATCCCTGGCAATGAGACCGCTGATCAAATGGCTGGTGCTGCTGCTCTCATGACCACAGTTGACATAACCACAGTACCTTAAACCGACCTAAAGACACACATCAGACGACAGCTTCGTAACACATGGCAACTACACTGGAGTCAACAAACAGACAACAAACTACACGTAATAAAACCACAACTGGGACGCTACGTAACTGACTCACACAACAGATACACTGAAGTCGCCCTGGCTAGGCTGCGAATAGGCCACACACATGCGACGCACTCCCACCTGCTCACTGGAACTTCGGGACCCACGTGTAGCAGGTGTGGAAAGGGCCTATCCGTGGTCCACATACTAATCACATGCAGAGCACTTGAGACAACACGACACAAACATCTCCCTGAATTATACAGACGGCACATCCCTTTGCACCCATCATATTTTTTAGCTGACGAACCAATGTTTCTATTCAGCGTGTTTTTAAGTTTTTAGCTGAGGTGAACTTTCTGCAGCTGTTGTCATATCACGTGTAATCATCCTGGCCCTATACACCAGTCATCTCCATTTTCTTTTGTTTTGCATCACTTTTACTTTTAGTCACATGTTCTAGTATTTACGGTCTCATCACAATTCAGTAACTTCTTTTTGGCGCTCTTTGCCTATAGTCAGCCTTGCGCCAATAAAACCCAACTATCATCATCATCATCAGATGCGATCCGCCTCTTCTGCCGCAACAAAATAGACACGCACATTCGCAACATTCTCAAAGTGCATCTAACCTCCCAACCAGAGCTGTCGGTTGAACTCTGCTGGATCCCAGGTCATCAAGGGATACCAGGAAATGTGGCAGCTCACCAACTCGCACGCGAAACTCTCTTCCGCGAGTCTAGGCCTCCAATTGCGCTGCCGGAGGAATAGGACCGCCACACCAGCCGCGTCGAAGAAAGACAAGCCGGGCACCAAAAGTTGGTAGACCGTCGCACCGATAAAGACACACACTGCGTTCACCCCATTTCTTAGCCGCGATCAAAGACAAGTTGCATCCGCCGAGGGCAAGCAGGTGTCCTACGCACCCGACATATCATGCACTACATAGAAAATAAACCCGGCCACCCTAGCTACCCACGGTACGGACACGGGTACCATAACAACCAGCCCTACATGTGGGACTGCGTAGAGAACAGAGACAAGGAACATATACACAGACTCCATTTCCCCTTCTCCTGGCACTTGGGCGGAGTGGCTTGACCCCCCAGAGGAACCCCCAAAAAAACTCAAACTCGCTCTCCGCAAGCGCACGAAAACCGCCGGCCGGTACCCACCCTCAGTCCGTCAAACGACCGCCTCCTCAGTACGACTGACAGAAGAGGAGCACTGGGAGGCCCACCTCCTACACATTGAGGCAGTTATTGGGGGCGACTGGTAACAGCAGCTCCTTCCCCCAGCAACGCTGAAGCCTTTATAGAATCTCATACAAAAATGTTTCTCGCTCTCTCTCCCTATATATATATATATATATATATATATTGTTACACAAAATGTCAGGACTGCTTCACTGTACGGGCAAATCCTCCCCGCCAGCTGCACGGCCGATGAAGAAGGGAACGAAGCGCTTCTTTCGGGCGGAATCGATGTTGGCTGCACGCTCTCCGGTGAACCACCGCCATTACTGTGAATAAACCCCACTTCGCCTCTTACTCGCCTGCTTATCCCCGTAACAGTCTTGGTGGAGGTGCGGGGTAATCCCAGCGGACAACGGCGTCACTGGATCTTCGTCGAAGCCGTCGCGTAGCTGGCCTCTCGCCCGTCCGAGAAGACATGGCCCCTCCGACTCAAGGCAACTCTTCGGTGACACCTCCCAACGGCTGGCAGCAGCCACGAGAGCCGCGGAAGTTTGAAGGGAAACCCGAAGAAGATGTCGACGAATGGCTCACCCATTACGAACGAGTGAGCAAGTACAACCGCTGGAACGCTGCGGACCGGCTTGCGAACGTCGTTTTCTCCTTGGACAAGACAGCGTTGACGTGGTTTGAAAACCACGAGGAAAAGTTGACCACATGGGACGGATGCGTCGAGGAAATCAGGAAGGCCTTTGGTGATTCGGAAGCGAAAAAGAAGAAGGCCGAGCAGACACTCCTTCAGAGAGCGCAAGTTCCCGGGGAAATATGCACGACCTACATAGAGGAGATACTGAAGTTGTGCCGGGTCGTCGACGCTAGGATGCCGGAGGACGACAGAGTTGGGCATATACTTAAGGGCATTGCGGAAGACGTTTTTAATTTTCTCATCAGTAAGGACAACCTGAACACCATCTCTCACGTAATCCAACACTGTCGCAGGTTTGAAGCGCTCAAGATGCGTCGGATAACGCCAAAGTTTGGTCGACTACCCAACGTCACAACGGTCGCCAGCGTGGACGTCAACTCGTCTGTCGACCTTGCGTCGACCATACGGCAAATAGTCCGTGAAGAACTGCTCCGACACAGTGAAGTTGCCCGTCCCTGGACCCCATCTCACAACAGCGACTTACGGCACGAGGCACCTCTGAGGCACGTGGAATCGTTACAACCATCTGTCAACGTGGCTGGCCGACTTCGTTGACGACCGGCGAGGTGACATGTATACAAGCCCGACACGAGATCGCTACTATCAATCACGAGGCCGTTTCCATCGTCCACAGGACGCCTACCACCCGGACGACCATCGGCCTTCAAGCCCTTCCAGTCGCCAATTCCCATCCGGGCGGTTCGACTCTCCTCGCGAGCCACCTGTTTGTTACCGATGTGGGGTCGCCGGTCATATCTCGCGGTTTTGCCGGCGTCGCAGCCCTGGATCAAGCGCGGGCCCGCGGTTTACCTGGCCTAGGGGTAATAATTATAACCCTAACCGTTGGTCGCCACCATTTCCACCCACTGGCAACAACCAGCATCTTAATGGTCCCCGCAACGGCTCTCCCGCCTCCGACAGGAGTTTGACGCCACCGCCCCTACGCCAACGCCAATCCCCGTCGCCTCGGCGGCGCCCCTTGTCACCGCCGCCGGGAAACTGGCCGGCGCGGCCGATGGGGGTGAGATCGCCGGACAGTCTCTAGGAAACATACCTCTGCCCGTCTTTATGGTCAAGAACAAAGTGGAAGTGTTTATTGATGGTGTACAGACGATGGCTTTAGTTGACACTGGAGCAACAGTTTCCGTTATGAGTAGGGTTTTTAAGGAGCGTATTGGGCCTAAAGTGATGTTCAGCTGGGGCCGTGGTGCCATATTTCGAGGTGTTGGGGGCGAGTCATTATGCCCGATCGGTATTTGTGCGGTTGACGTTTTCCTAGCCGGCAAACACTTACAGGCTGAATTTGCAGTGCTTCCGAGGTCCACACATGATGTTATTCTCGGTATCGACTTGCTCCGTGAATGTGGCGCTATGGTGGACTGTGCGACGGGCGAGCTCTCCATAAACAGCATGTTCCATTCAGCACTCGCGGAGGAGCCTTCTCTCTGCGTAGAACGCGTTCTGGTTGTATCCGAAGACACGCTTCTGCCCGCCCGCTCAGCGCCTCTTGTTCCCGTATTGGCCCGCGGTGCTGGTGAGCCTACCTTTTGCGCTATAGCTGAGCCCATTGCATCAAACTGCATCAAGAAAGATGTTTTGTTACCGCATTGTTTGATTTCGGTAAACGGTAGGCGCAGTCTTCTATGGGCCGTTAACTGCTCAGCGGCTGGTACTGTTTTGAAACTATGAATGAAACTAGCGGCGTTTGAAAAAGATGTGAGAGTATCCCTGGCAGCAGTGACCGAAGAAAATTGTGATTCTGGTGGGAGCTTGGCTACCCTCGACGGACCATTCCTGCAAATGATAAACAAGGGTCTTTCTTCTACCGAGAGGGAGGCACTAGCTCGTGTACTCTGCAGACATGCATCGGTGTTTGACTTCTCGCAAAGAGACGCCAAGATCGACATTCCGTCGTGCCGCTCGCGACACACCATCGATACCGGAACCTCCCGGCCAGTGCGACAGAAGCCTTACCGGGTTTCTCCGAGCGAGAGAAGGATTATTGCCGACCAGGTCAACGAAATGCTGCAAAAGGGTGTTGTGCAGGAATCAGCCAGTCCGTGGGCAGCACCGGTGATTCTTGTAAAGAAAAAGGATGGCTCTTGGCGATTTTGTGCTGACTACAGGCGCCTGAACGCAATCACAAAGAAGGACGTCTACCCACTACCACGAATAGACGACGTCATCGACTGCCTGCACTCTGCTTCGTATTTTTCGTCAGTCGACCTAAGATCTGGTTACTGGCAAATTCCGATGGATCCAGACCACAAAGAGAAAACGGCTTTTGTTACCCCCGACGGACTCTTCGAATTCAACGTCATGCCGTTCGGCCTCTGTAATGCTCCTGCTACATTTGAGAGGTTCATGGACACAATTCTGCGAGGCTTGAAGTGGGAGATTTGCTTGTGCTACCTCGACGATGTGGTAATTTTCGGCCGTACTTTTGAAGAGCATAACACACGCCTTGACACTGTCCTGAACTGCCTAGGAAAGGCCGGTCTTGTGTTGAATTCGAAAAAGTGCCACTTCGGTGAGCGCCAAGCACTAGTTTTGGGCCGCCTAGTTGACAAACATGGCGTTAGGCCTGACCCGGAGAAGATCGCAGCCGTCAGCCATTTCAAGCCGCCCCAGTCTGTGCGTGACCTTCGAAGTTTCTTGGGGCTATGCTCCTATTTCCGCCGGTTCGTGCCTAAATTTGCAGAGCTGGCTGCTCCTCTGTCCTATCTTTTGCGCAAGAATGTGCCTTTCAACTGGACGCCAGAGTGCGAGGACTCATTTTCCCAACTTAAGTTTTTGCTCACTTCTGGCCCGATACTTCGCCACTTCGACCCATCGGCTTCGACGGAAGTGCATACGGATGCCAGCAGCATCGGCCTCGGAGCAGTACTCGTGCAGAGGCATCACGGGGCCCAACATGTTATCGCATATGCCAGCCGCACACTCAGCAAGTCAGAAAGAAACTATACTGTGACCGAGCAGGAATGTTTGGCGGTTATCTTCGCTGTGCAGAAGTTTCGCCCTTACATTTACGGACGTCCTTTTACGATTGTCACGGATCATCATTCTCTGTGTTGGTTGGTTGGACTACGTGATCCACCCGGGCGACTCGCCCGCTGGTCTCTCAGACTCCAAGAATACGACTTCGTTATATCCTACAAAAGCGGCCGCCGTCACACCGACGCTGATTGCCTTTCCCGGCTACCACTTTCAACGACTGCGTGCGACGCGGACAATTTCGACGACTACCTCGCGCCACTATCTGAGGAATTTCCCAACGTTGAAACCTTTCGACGAGAGCAACAGAACGATGCCAAGCTGGCCCCATTCTTCGCCGGCGCTCGTGCATCCGCCCCTTCTAATCGCTTTTCTCTTCGGGACGGCCTGCTTTACAAGGCAAACTACGGAGCATCTGGTGCGCGGTTTCTTTTGGTTGTACCAGAGAGTCTGCGCTCTTGCGTACTGCACGCTATGCACAATGATTTGATGTCTGGACACCTTGGTTACGCTAGGACATTACACCGCGCCCAAGAGCGCTTTTACTGGCCCAACATGCGGCGCACGACTGAAAAATACGTCGCCACCTGTACAGAATGCCAGCGTCACAAGCGTCCTGCCGCCATACCTGCCGGTCTTCTTCATCCTGTGCAACCACCCACTGCTCCTTTCGAGCAGGTTGGGGTTGACCTTGTAGGTCCACTTCCACGAACGCCTGGCGGCAACCGCTGGATTATCGTCGGTGTTGACCATCTGACGCGTTATGCGGAAACCGCAGCTCTTCCAACTGCTTCAGCAATCTCTGTGTCTGTATTCCTGCTGCATGCCCTTATTCTTCGACACGGCGCCCCTCGTGTGCTTATCAGTGATCGTGGCCGCCAATTTATTGCGGATGTTGTGAAGGAATTACTTCGGCTTTGTACTTCGCAGTTCCGGCATGCTACCCCGTACCATCCACAGACGAATGGATTGGTGGAACGCACGAATCGCACACTCATCAACATGATCTCGATGTACATCTCCTCCGACCATAGAAACTGGGATGAAATACTACCATTCATGACCTACGCTTACAACACCGCCCAGCACGAAACCACCGGCTACAGTCCCTTCTACCTCGTCTACGCCCGCTCAGCTAGGACGCCTATCGACACCATTCTACCATTTTCCTTGCCCAACGAGGCATCCATTGCCAAAACCCTTTGCCTGGCTGAAGAATCCCGCCAATTAGCCCGTCTACGTACACTGTCCTCGCAGCGCTGTTCTAAGGACCGATACGACGCTCGCCACCGCAGTATTGCATTTTGTAAAGGTGATCTGGTGTTGCTATGGACACCACTAAGGAAACGCGGTTTGTGTACCAAGTTTTTGTCCCGTTACACTGGCCCATTTGTTGTTGTGGATCGTGTCAGCGATGTCACCTACGTCATTTCCCGTCTCACTGCGACCGGACGCCGGGCAAGCAAGACTCAGCTTGTACATGTTGCACGCCTTAAAACATACAACCCGCGCGCTGCTGAATGACTCTCCCAGGGGGTTTCGTCTGCGGAGGGGGAAATGTTACACAAAATGTCAGGACTGCTTCACTGTACGGGCAAATCCTCCCCGCCAGCTGCACGGCCGATGAAGAAGGGAACGAAGCGCTTCTTTCGGGCGGAATCGATGTTGGCTGCACGCTCTCCGGTGAACCACCGCCATTACTGTGAATAAACCCCACTTCGCCTCTTACTCGCCTGCTTATCCCCGTAACAGTCTATATATATATATATATTTTTCGGTTTCCCTTTGCACCGAATGCATGCCTCACGTGCAAAAAGTGCGCGAGACGCAAAGACGAAGGCGTAGCTTAATATATTCTCGTGAAGTTTGACCATTGAAGTCGTTGTACTGCATGCGCCCCCGATTTTGCAATGCTGGGATCTCGCCAAAAGGCCGCTGTGCTGAGGATTAAGCCACCTAAACGCAAGGGGGGCCAGCAAGCGAGCGGGAGTGACTCTGCCCTGGGAAAACAGACGCCGCTCTCTTTCATTGTCTGGGGTGACGCACCCACTGCGCCTGTTTCCCGAAGGTCACGTGCTTGTTTAGCGTATAGTGCATTACTTACTGCTTCTTTATTCCCGTTTACATTCCCCTCTCCCCACCGAAGGTATAAAAGTTCGGTCCGGCAAAATAAAAGCCGTCTTCTCCTGACCAACTTTGTGTAGGTCGCAAGAAATTTCGTGGTGCGGGTAGTACCCCGGAAAATAATTCATTAGGCCCGTAGTGGGCGGTTTGAGTTGTTTTGCATATACTTTTGTTCATAAAGTGTCCATAGCTTGGATTCGGAATTTGCCTCGCGCATCACGGTGACACGCGAGACAATGGCACGTTTCTTAAAGCACAGTGTCTAGAGTGGCGTCCAACGGCACTCTAGCTGATCGCAGCAGGCATGGGCATGGCTGGAGTGCCGTTCGCCAACATTCGAATATTTACAACAGGCTAGCACCGCCCAAAGCGTCTGTCCTTGTAGTGTAGAGTATCTGTCTTAGCTTATTGATCCGAAGGTCGGTAGATGGAGACTGGCTCTTCCGTCGATTGCTTTTTTTTTTAACTTTCAATCTAACTATAATTTTTTATGCTTTAGGTTAGTTTTGGTGTTTTAAATTATTTCTTTGTGTGTGTTAGGTTATCTTTTGTTATGTTTAGGTTAGGTTGCCTAGATTTATGTTACCTAGAGCGATGTAGTGCCACACGCGGCAATTTTCCCACAAAAGGCCGGTGGACATCGATATAGTGGACTGCTTACACTACCGTCGGACGGCACTCTATACTCGGTTACAACTCAAGAACAGCACCACCTCATGTAGTATATCACTCCGCCAAAACGCCGGATCCGTGACGTCAGTGCGCACGCGTTTTGAAAGGGGTTTGCTATGAATGCGTGATATCGTCTGCCTCGTCTCACGCAGCTTGTTTGTCGTGACTGTAGTCGTTTATATGCATATTAAGTCCAAAAAATCACGGGAACGGCTCACGCCATGTTCAAAATATTCCCAGTAACGCCCTACTTGCGCCGCGCGGAGAAACATCCGGCTACGGTGATAAGGCACAGCGGCAACTTCCAATGCCGTTCTTAAGTTGTCACCGAGTATAGACACGGCCTTCTTAAAGGGGCACTGACACAAAATTTTGAAGGCGAGATAACTTCGGAGATGGATTGGTGGGAACACATATACATCATCTGCAAAATATCAGCGGCGAATACAGCCTAGAACATATTTAAAATCAATTTTAAAGTGTGCGAAACTCAACCGAGCAGCTAGCAGAGGACCACGCGCAATCGACATCCTGAGAATATTGTGTAAATAAACAACATCCAAACACATCACGAGTTTGTGTTTGCCGCTTCCGCACTGCCTGCGTTTTTCGCCGGCTCGCCCGGCTCGCCGCTCCAATCGGAGGGCCGGAGGGCGGAGCTTCTGCTCTCGATAACAAACGACCCGATCGTTGGTGGCGGAGGCGCCGTGATTTCGTCAGCTAATCGGGCAGCTGGCCGGGACCAAAGTTCTTCAGCGATTCCAGGCACTCTGTTTCTATTACTGTTTATTCCCATTGGATGCGAAAACGTGCCGGAGGCAACGAAAAGCCCACTGAGCTAGCCGCACGGTCGCTGTGCTGGCGGCGGCCACGGCCGCGAAGTGGCCCAGGCCGGCGCAGGTAGCTCGAGTGATAGCTTGTTACCGCTGCCCGAAATTGTCCCGAAGTCCCGACCATGGTGGCTTACATGAGAAAGGAGTTAATGATGCGATGGCGGGTTGCATTAAAAATTGTCATCTGCACCGCTTACGAGAGCGGCACTCGAATATCCGCCGCAGTGCTAAGCCGAACACATCTGTAGGCCGACCTGTAGGCAGGCCGGCCGGCTGCTCCCAGCGCGCGTCTTGCTACCCACCGTCTCGAGCGTCGCGCGTCATTCTTTAGCCGCGGTAGCACTTGCACTCGCAGCGCCTGCGTCACATCCACAGTCGCTTTTTAATTAAGCGCCTCACGAGATCAGTACGTGGGGGTTTCGCAGAAACTGACGTCGATGTGGATTCGACAGTGCTACGGCGGCTCTGCTCTGTGATATCCCTCCGACGGTCACGTGGTCAGCTTTGTTCACACAAAATCCATCGTTTCGCGGCACTCGCTGAAACCGAAACTACGACTGGCCGCATTGAAAATGCCTCTAAATAAACAACCGTCGCACGCTGAAGCAAATGAGGTTTCTACAGGTTATAAGTAGGTCACTAGCTACTTATCGCAACAAAAAAAGAACGAGATGCAAAATTTTTGTGTCAGTGCCCCTTTAAAGCAAGAACATACATTTACTATTGCCATCATTCAAAATACCAGGATCTCTAATCCTAGACAGCCTGTGCTGTCTCTGTTACTGGCTCCAAAGTCTAGACATATTGTAAACCATTCGGTACTTATAATGTCGCGCAGACTAGCGCATTTCATTTTGCAAAGGTAGCGCACTGTTCCAGAGGAATGTGCCATCATTGGTCTTCAGTGCGCGAAAACACGTCAAACTTTCACAAGGCTTCGGCGCCCTTTAGATGGTGGGAGGAAGCAGTAGCCGCAGTTTGGCTGATGAAGCTGCTTAAAACAACAGACTAGAACAAAGAACGATGGATTCCGTCGCTTCTTAAACAAAACAGAGAAAAAAATTGGCGGGCGATTGCGATACTTCCTAATGCGATATTTGGGACCCGCAGCAGTGCGCTGAGTCAGCACTCACTCGAGGTTTCTGTCGACGGCATCGATGAAGAGCCTCTGCTTCGGGGTCGCGAAGTGCGCCTCAGGGAGGGACCGCGAATTGCGTTTTAAGAGAACGCACATCTTAAACACACGAACGGCCCCCTCGCGTTTTCGCCAATTGTCGCGCCGTCCAGTGCCTCGTGCGGGTACAGCATACTGCCCCATCCTCTTTCCCGCCGCACACTTTCGGAGATTTCTCACTCACGCCACCACGGCGAACAACCCTCCCCTACCAATCTCGCCGCACTCTCATAGTTTGCTTTCTTTCACTCGTCGGACCTCCCTAAGTTCGCTCGGTCATGACGATGGCGGCGCAGTCCAGCCCAGAGATGGGCGACAAAGGGCTGCAGCCTAAAATGAAGGGGGGCGGTGCGTAAAATGTAAACCAATTTATTCTTGTTTTAAACAGCTGTCGCTCAATAGTGTTCACCGGTTCCGCGTGGCAGCATGATGACGGTGCTGCGCATGCAGACGAGCCAATGCCTTGTATCCTACCAGGCTCCTCCAGGAAACCTTAAGGGTCCCGTACTGAAAAACTTCAGTAAAAATATGTGACAGTTTCGCTAATTGCTGCGCTGGCGAGCGTTAGGGCTTCGTGAGTGTTCCCAAAGCACACACGAACCAATGCGCTGATCCAGACTTCATGTACTGTGTATGTTAACCTTGTCGCTGGCGCAAGATGGCAAGCCTTTTTCTCCCCCGTTATTTCTACTGTCCCACTTGCAGGTGGCCGCATAATACCAAGATGCAAGCTATAATCAAGAAACCTTCATTTCCCGTTAGCTATTTTATAGAAATATTGTATGTTCCAGTATAGCAAAAGGCGGATATAACGAACTGACTTCCATGTCTCCATGTGTTCGTTATAAGCAAGCTGGACTGTACTTAGAACGTTGATTGATGTATTCACTGGTTCAAAGATAACTCCGCAGGTTGAGCCAGTTTTCTTGTTGGAAACATGGTCGAGCAATTTACAGAATATCACTGTTTATAGGAGCACGCTCCCTTAGGAAAGCTGAAAATTTTGCTACTGGATAAAAATAGTCGGGCGATTGGTAGCGCCTTCTGTAGGGACGCGCTAACAGTTCTTTAGAAGGGTCACTATATTAGTCAGTTCTCACACGCAGGCAACCAAAGCGTGCATGCACTGCGCAATTAGAGAAGGAGACGAAAGAAGCCGATTTTCACGAATGCGGTTGCTGCTTATTGTGGCAAGTTGTTTTCTTTTTTTAAGAAATGTAATCTGTGCTGAACGTTAAGGCGAATGTAAGAAACACATACGACACTTACTATGCACTTCTAAGCGTTGCATGTATTTGTTTCTTTCGTCTTGACTTCTCGGCCAGTTTCCCCTTTAATAAGAATGAACTAATTTTAATTTCCTAAAAATCAGAATGCTATATATGGCTCTTCGTCTCCCGTATACTTCAATTCCGATGACAATCTCTCCACGTACTCTAAGAAAAAATCACTGCCCAGGCGATGCTCAAAAACACTTCGCATATTCTATGAGTAAGTATGGCATGTGTTCTTCGTAGTGAATTCTGAAAAGCACCATTTCTCAATAATGACGGCAGGAGGGCCCCCATTGCTTTTTTAAAGATCCGTCCCTGTTCGCACCCCACCCAATCGTTTTTATGTTGTACCCAAAAGCTTTTAATGCGTAGCACGGACCCCGACAGCCAGGACCTTGTCTCCAAATAATTCCGCATTCTGTCTCCAAAAATTCCCTGCATGTCTCCAAAAATTCAGATATCGCAGATGTTCCACGCGTAATCCTTATAATAGCGTAAATGGATAGAGCTGGCCGCGCAAAATTGTAAAAAACTATAAAATAACAAAATTATAAAAGTTACAAAAAAACGGCAAAGCGTGTAACGCCATGCATTCCCATAATAATGAAGATTTCGCGCAACTTTCAAATGCAATCGTTATAACAGCGTAAAGATAATTGATCGAACAAAAGTTAAATCATTAAGGAGGTGGAGGAATAAACTTTATTGCTATATTAGTTCAGGAGTAGCGGCAATGAGGGGCCTTCTCAGTCCAGAAGTCCCTGGGCGGTCGCTGCCTGGCGGGCCCTTTCAACCAGTCGAAGCTGATCGCCGGGGTCCGGCCTGGCTAGTATGCCTTCCCACTGCTCATGGTTGGGGGATAGTGTGTGGGAGCAGGCCCAAATCATATGCTAGAGTGTGCAGGGTTGAGGACAGTACTTGCAGGTGGCTGAGTAGGAGGTGGGGTGGATGGCAGGGAGGAGGGTGCCAAGCATGTAGGTGTTGTTTTGAAGGCGACGGTAGGTGGTGCATTCTTCCTTAGTCAACTTGTCGTGGGGTGGGGAAAATATGCGGAGTTAGTGCGGCAGTGTTGGAGGATATCTTTGAATTTTTGAGGTACAGAATGTTACGCTTCCGATGGTGACGCTGGAGTATTGGAGGGGAATGCTCGGTAGATATGCACGTGGGCGGCAGCATGAGCCGCCTCATTCCCCTCCGGAGACTCATGTCCGGAGGTCCAGAGAAGGTAGAGTAAGGAAGGTTAGGGATGGACTGTAGGATGCGGAGGGCTAAGGCAGCAATTGGACCGGCGGGCGGCGTAATGGCGACAGGCAGCTTGCGAATCTGACTATGGTGACGATGTCTTGAGATGTAGTGGCTGCGAGGGCTATTGCGATTTCTTCTGCAGTTGTGGAGTCATTGCCAATTACTGTTGCGGAAGTCATTTCAACCCCTCGGTAGTTTACAGTTGCAATTGCGAAATTGAAATTCAAATAATTAAAAAAGAAAGATATAAGAAAGATACGGACGGTGGCGAACCGTACAATGCTCTGCATTTCCGCAGTAATGCCGATTTGGCGGAGAGCACCCGCAATCATTATATTAGCGTAAATGAGATATTTCGTCGAACAAAATTCTGGAACAAAAAAAAACGAACAATATAAAAAAACGCGTAAAATGGTGAACCATGAAACGCCCTGTATTTCCACAATAATCCAGATATTTAAGGAATGTTCCAAACGTAATCTTTATAACAGCGTAATCGTAGAAATTTGGTCAAACAATATTATGAAAAACTTAAAACTAAAAAAATATGCAAAAACCTGATTGAAAACCGTACAACACCCTGTATTTTCACAATAATAAAGATTTGGTGCAAGTTCTACGTGTAATCGTTATATTAGCGGAAATAGAGTTAATTGGTTGAAGAAAAGTTTGAAACACTAGAAAAATTACAATATCAAAAACTAATGAAAATGGCAGACCGCGTAACGCCATGCATTCCCGCAATAATGCAGATTTCGCGAAAGGTCCAAATATAATCAATATGATAGCTTAAATGGCGATAATTGCTTGAACGAAATTTGAAATAAAAATATAAAAAAAAATAAAAAAAATAAAAATTACGCAAAAACGAAACTTCAACGCCCTACATTTCCACAACAATGCAGATTTCGCGTAACTTCCACCTGTAATCGCTATATCAGCGTAAATGAAGACAATTGGCCAAACAAAACTTTGAAACACTAAAAATTTAAAAAATATAAAAAAATACAAAAAATGGAGAACCTTGTAACAGCCCTCCATTTCAACAATAAGGCATGTTTCCCGAAAGTTTGGAATTCAATCATTACAAAAGCATAAATCGAATTGGCACGACGAATTTTTGAACACTAAAAATAAGAACAAAAAATTACAAAAAATTCCAAATCGTACAACGTCCTCTACGCCTACAATAATGCCGATTTTGTGGAAGTTGCATATGAAATCGTTATCTAGCGTAAATATAGATCATGGGTATAACAAAATTTGTAAAACCTAACAATAAAGAGAAATATAAAAATTACTTAAAATCGCAAGCCGTACAATGCCCTGCATTTCCACAATAATGCATATTTCGCAATATATGCACATTTAAGCGTTATAATTGCATACATGAATATAATTGGTCTCACAGGATTTCGAAAACACTAACAAAAATTAGCTGTAAAGAGCTCACACGAAAGACAAGCAACATAGAATGCTGAGCATTAGTACACAATTCTCTGAATTTCTACGGTTTTTTTTAATGACAGCGTTACTCTTAATCATAGGATACGGGTGTAAGACCTACGCATAAAAAGAACGATGAATAAACGAAGAGTTTTTGTATTTCAACGAGTTCAGTTTTTAACAGTGCAGCATTTGTTTCTGGCCGTAAATTCTGCGGTGCGGGGCGCCATAAAAAATTGGCCGCGTATCTGCTCGTTTTGTTGCAAATGTCGTCAAAATACGATAGTCTTTGTAGATATTTGCAAGGAAATGCCACCCTTTGCTTTCCCGCTCACCTCTCATGCTGCTCCTGTTCCGTCGCTCTCATCACAAGGTAAAAAAACCCGCCCGCATCTTCCCACGGGGGGAACTCGAGTAAATGCGTCGCAGAGCGGTGGGGGTATCGCGTGAATGTTGCGTAATTGGGTATGGTTTGGGAATGCTTAATTGTTATTTCGTATTTTCTTATTTATTGAATGAAAGAGAAGCGAAGGCAAGGAGTGTAAAGTTAGTCTGTCTTTATTGCTTCGTGCCGTCAAGCAAAGCGTCAAGTCAAGTGAAAGCCAAGCAAAGCCGCCCTTGACTGAATTCCGAACGCGCGCTCCGCCGCTTATATACACACCGCCCGCGTTCGAGGGAGAGGAGTACGGGGGAGAGATGCGCATGCGCACACTTCCGTACACAAGCGCGCGAACTTTCCACGCACCTTTTACGCCGTTATCACGTGTACAAGCCCTGCCACCGTTACTGTTGAGCGCGACGCAGCGCACGGGTGGCTACGACGCATGCGCGCACAGACGCGCTCCCCCCGCACCGCCGCAGCTGTTGTTGAAAGCGACGGAGCGCACGGGGTACACGCGCTCCTCCCGCACCGCCGCACCTGTTGTTGAGAGCGAGGAGAGTACGGGGGAGAGACGCGCACCTGCGCCTCGACGCGACGCGCATGCGCAGTGAGCGTGTGGACGGCGCCGACAACATCGACGAGTGACATCGCGAGCCTAAGAAACGCTCCGCATTTAAAACACTAAAGGTTTGCGCAAGGCGATTTGAATTTACCGCGTTCCACTGCTGCAAGCCGGGTTCCTCGATGCCAGCGGTATACGGAGACGCGCGTGAATTGAGGTGGCCGACTTCATGGTTTATAGAACCGCGTTGCCGTGCTCCACGTGCGTTCCAAGCAGAATGTGGAACCTAGCTAGTGAAACCTTTCGTTGCTGTTGCCGCGTGATTTCTCATATGCCGCCAGGAAATAGCGCAGGTAACAGCAGGCCGTGGTTTTCTGCAGTAGATGTAGTAGAATATCATTTGCTATCGAAAAACCACGCATCATTGAATTTTTTTATAAAAGAACACTGTAAATATTTCTTGTGTATTATTTCTCGGTCTTATATTTGCGTAATGTCTTGTTCATGTTCAACAAAGTTGACAAGTATGAACATATAAACCGTGCTTAGACGCTCACATTTGGCTGTGAGTATATAAGCCTATGGCGCAATATACAATTTACTTTGGCCGGGTGCCTGAATCAAGTCATAGACAGACGGACGGACAGACAGACAGACATACAGACAGACCAAATTTGTTAGGTTTAAGTAGCCGAAGAAAGACTATCGTTTTAAAACACCGGCTAATAGTTTCTCCCACCACGTACCGATCTCATGAGCACGCTGTTGGGGAAAGAGGACGAGGAAGAACATAGGACAGGCCTATCACCATCATTAGGGAGGGGAGGACGGTGGGAATAAACAGCGTTCTGAGCGGTGCCATGGCCCGGGGCCCAGTTCCTCAACATTTGGTGCCGTGAAACCCGGGAGGAACGGCCCAGTGTACTACATGACGGCGCAGCGCACCTTCAAGGCTTGCAAGGCCTGGGAAACTCCTGGTTGGGATACTTTGTGATCCTTTCATCTCGGAGGCCTTGCCCTTGGGCAGCGCCCGCCATGGCCGGCTGCTCGACGCTCCACACCACCTACACTGAACCCGGAGACGACGCAGAGGACGCGGGCCAGCTGCTACGGCTCAGAGATACCCTTCGAGTACAGATTTCCGACCTGGTGAAAGCGGCAGACCACGCATTGGAGCAGCGCCCTGTGAAACCAGGTACGCTGAAAACCCTCTACGAGTCCGCACAGCAAAAAACAGATCACCCTCGTACTGCTCCACAATCAGGTCAGAAACCTATTGGATATTTATGATTACACAAAGGAATATGAAGAATCTGATTTATATCTAGGAATGATTTTTCGAATTATTTTCCTGCTTCGAGATACGTTATCAAAAATGGCTACGTCTGCACAACCCCGCAAGACAGTAAAGGCAAGACTTCGTGTAGACCCCCTTGAAATCGTCACTAAAGGTGGATCCCTCCGAATGACACGCAGCGTTCCACTCGCCTCTCCAGTTACCTTTGAAGAACCATTTGTCCCTGCCAACGAATCGCTGAAAGCAGCGACCCTGGAGGCAGCCACTAAGTCTTCGGTATGCATCGCAAACTCAGCGTCTTGTGTCGCTCTGCAGCCGCTGAGCGAGCGCATACCAGAGGGAAATGAAGAGGGCGACAAACTAGGAACAGAACCCGTCGAGTGTGTGAAGGAGCATTCAGCTCTGGCTCCACTGGATGGGAAAGGTTCCCTCGTGAACACCGTGTCAAATCGTCGCAGGTCAGAAAAGCTTAATCCCAGGGACAGAAGACAACGTAGGACTGGCCGACTTAAGGTTCAGACGGTAACTACAGCTGAATCCAAACATCCAAACAACGAAAAGGGCACCCATTCCCTCGAAGGAGTGGGCTGTCGGCTGCTGTTTACTTTTACCGAAGGAAACGGCGACCGAATAACCAGGAACCGACCGGGAGGCGACAAGGATGGCGACCGAGACACCGGGTACCCCAGTCAACCTGGTGTGCAAGGAACATGGCCCCAGGATAGCCCACTATTTAGCCGATACTGCCGGACAGAGCTTTGATGGGCTTCCATTGCCCGCGTTCAACAGAGCAGTTACTAGGAAGCGACACCACAGCTCAAAGCATCGTTGGAAAAAGAAGTGACGGACGAAGTGAGACCGACCGGACGAAACGATCACAACTAGAATGCTGAACTGGCCCTCATTTATTTTAGTGGTGTTTCCTCTACAGATTCTCTGAATGTCTGCACAAAAACCGTTGTCGCGGGTGGGAGTATGTTGAGGAAAGAGGACGAGGAAGAACATAGGACTATCAGCATCATTAGCGAGGGGAGGACGGTGAGAATAAACGCGTTCTGAGCGGTGCCATGGCCTGGGGCCCAGTTCCTCAACACACGCGTTTCGAAAAGAGCGCTCGGCATCATCCAGGCGTGAGCACGGCACTCACAAAATAAATTACCAAGAAAACAGTTCACGTGCGCCCGCGACTGAAAAGGGCAGCACAAGACACCATACGCTACAGACGCCCAGCTTTCGTAGCCGTTTAGCGGTGGTTGGCGTGTACTGACTTTAAGAAAAATATGAAAGCCAGCAGACAAAATGATCCAGGCCCACAATTAAATCATGATGAACACGACGATTATCACGGATACGACGATTACTATTACTAGCACAGTGAAAAGCGACGAGGTAACATGTAAATACGCAATTTCAAACGTAATGCAACACGTGATGTTTTGTCATTGAGCGCTTACTTATAAAAAATCCTCCAGCTTTGTTAGCGTTCAAGGCTTCCGCGAATTAGTGCAAAGATCCATAATTTTTTTTTGTAAATTATGTTGGGTGGTGGTAAGACAGAGATGACAGGGGTACCATGGCACATGGTTGAGCAATGTATTTCTGCGACGACGGACATCACAAATCAGCTATTTTCTTTTGGGTCGTGGGAGCTTGAGCCATGCTTCCGCACCACTCGTCTTGATCGCCGTCTTTGTCTGATGCCCATGTCGCTACGCTGCCATATCAACCTATTTTTCTGCTCGTTACAATTACTCTGCACTGCACACCTTTTTTCTGTCATGGTGTTTCCCAGTTGCTACGCCGTGTGTGAAGTGACAAATAACGAGACTGAAATCATATCGGGTGCCGTATCGTTTAATGGCGGCTCATCATGTTTTTTTAGGGGAGCTTTCCAAAATTTCTGCTCTTGATATTTTTATACTCTCTTTTGGGATGGAAGCATGTTCGTTATGGTTTTCTTCTTATCTAGACAGTTGGGCAATGGGATGGGAATAATATGAATAATCTTGATAATATAGCTGCACTGATCAATGAAATGTTGATTGAGTATAACGGTTTAATGCACCGAGGCTTCACAGACGATGAGGCGCGCAGTAGCGGAAGGCTCCAAATTAAATCTAATTCCCTGGGGATCCTTAACGCGTGCTGAAATCTGGAACACATGAGCATTTTTGCTTTTCACCTCCATCATAAAAGCGGTCACCCCGGCCGGAATCGAGTCCCCGTGTTTGGGCTCAGAAGCACATATGATAATGAAATGGACTAATGCTTTTATCGTAAACAGTAAAGGAGGGTAAAAAATCTTCTTTTTGGAGGGTGAAACAGCAGAACTGTCTTCAGAACGAGCACACATTTCCACTCGCTAATACTGCCTGAAGGAGCGCAGCAGCTGCTGATCAGATATTTGTTGGGGTTAGCGGAAACATTAGCGCAAAAAAGTTTTTAAGGCAAGGATCAGCTTAGCAACCTGAAGTGCTGCAATTTAATAAGCAAACGGCATGTCCGACAGGATGGGGTAGACGTTGCGCGTCTGCACTTCGCAAGGCCGGACCCGACAGCATTTCTGTCTAGCTGTCTCTACCTCACCTCGGCGAGCCACTGGTGAGTCCCCCACCCTGACAGCCGCCATAGAAGACTGCCTCGGCTGCCCCCGTTTTGCTTACCTCCTGGAATTGAGTGAAACCGCACCGCATTTTTTCACCTACTATGGCTTAGCATTCCCTCTAACCGTCGCTGTAGGCAACATATCGGCGTAACAAGTGACGTGCCAATTGTGAAAAGCATGCTCTGTT
The DNA here is from genome assembly GCF_048455015.1 of Haemaphysalis longicornis. Lineage (NCBI taxonomy): Eukaryota > Metazoa > Arthropoda > Arachnida > Ixodida > Ixodidae > Haemaphysalis > Haemaphysalis longicornis. The sequence goes on along the minus strand of NW_027526295.1, from coordinate 144,020,849 downwards.
CGGGGGACTATTTCGTGTAATATCCGCAAGTGCCCACAATACCAGCATCGTCAAGGACAATTAGCCAGATCACTCGCCCGTTCGGGCTATTATGTTGCTACTCAGGAAGTACTGCAGACCCTTCGCCAGATGAGCAGCTTTCCCAAAAGGCATTCAAAGCAGTGCTGAAATTTCTGCGTAGCAGTACCCTGCCAGTGATATTGTAGTTTATTTATTTATTTATTAAAATACTCTCAAAGCCCGAATGCGTTACAGAGAGGAGTGGTTACATTTCATACAACATTAGTTACAGCCGTTTTGAATGATGTAGGATGCGGAATGCTGGCGATGGAGGCGGGGAGGTTGTTCCAGTCGTCGCAGCTCTTGGGAATGAACGAAAGTAGGGGTTTGCGCGACACTGTGGAACCCCTACCTTGAACCTATCATCGTTTCGTGCGGAGTTGTAGAATGGAGCAGAAATGGGAGCATGTTTTAGAATGGGGTTAGTAAAGCAAATCTTATGAAAGAGGCACAATCGCGCAATTTTCCTTTTAGCAGCGAGGTCACTAAGATTAAGAGAAGATTTAATTGACGTGATGCTAACGGTTCGTAAGTAGTTTGCGACAATGAATCGAGCAGCCCGGTTCTGAACGGCTTCCAAGGATGAAGACAACACCACCATACGAGTGTCCCAAATTGATGATGCATACTCTAATTTAGATCTAACAAGTGCTTTATATAGTAAGAGTTTTAAAGACACTGGAGCAAGAGCAAAATTACGGCGCCAGAAGCCAAGCACGCGGTTAGCATTATTTTTAACATAATTAATATGTTCATGCCATTGCAGATTAGTGGTAATGTGGACGCCAAGGTACTTATAAGAAGAGACAGAAGATAAATGTACATTGTCAAGTTCGTACGGAAATAGCTCATAAGGGTTATACTGCTTAGCGCCAGAAGAAACTCTCATTATATTACATTTGTTAACGTTAAGTTGCATCAGCCAATTATTGCACCAAGAAGATACGGTATTAATGTCACGTTGGATAGAGACGGAATCTTCCGGGTTAGTTATTTCACGATAAATCACGCAATCATCAGAAAAAGTCTAATTGTAGAAGAAATAATGTTAGGAAGGTCATTAATATAAATTAGGAAGACTAAGGGACCTAACACAGAACCTTGCGGCACCCCAGATGTTACGTGTTGCAACGGTGAGTTACAATTGTTAGCACTTACATATTGTGTTCGGTTAGACAAAAAACACTCTATCCACTTGAGTAAGCTGCTTTCTATGTTAAGAGCACTAAGTTTTAACAAAAGAAGTTGATGGGAAACTGAATTGAACGCTTTTTTAAAATCTAGAAAAATGCAATCGACAATGCCACCCCGCTCAGTTATGGAAAATAAATCATTATTGAAAACTAAAACTTGCGTTTCACATGAAAAATACTTTCTAAAACCATGCTGGCGGTTATAAAAAAATTTGTTGTCCTCGAGGAAAGTTATCAAATTGGAATGGATGACGTGCTCAAGCAGTTTGCAGGGGATACTTGCGAGTGTAATGGGCCTATAGTTGAAAGGGTTGGAGGCATCACCTTGCTTTGGAACTGGCACCACGCTTCCCGCCTTCCAGTCGCTCGGCAGCACAGAAAACTGCAAAGATTGCGAAACAGCTTTGACAATATTAGTGACGAGTATGTTTCGGTTAGCTTCAAAAACTGTGCAGTGATACCATCAGCACCGGGGGAGGATACCTTTAGGTTCTGAATTAATTTACTAATGCCAACCCAATCAACAACAAGTGGAAAAGGCGGGAAATGCACATTATCGACTTTGGGTAACACAGTAGAAACACGATTACAAAAAGAAAGAACAAAGGCATTTTGCAAGGCAACGCAACACTCATCCGGTGGTGTCATACTACCGTCATGATCACACAACTGGATCGTGTCCTTTTTAGAACCATTCACTGTTGACCAAAATTTACGAGGGTTAGTATGCAGCAAAGAGGGCAACGTTTTAGTAAAAAAGTCACGTTTTTCTGTAAGAAGCGCATGTTTATATTCAAGGTTTACATTTTGATAGGCTGACCACCTTTCGCTACTATCAGATAATACTGCGCTACGGTACAACCGTTTCTTTTTGTTGCGCAACCGGTTAAGAGAGGAGGTAAACCACGGAGAGCGGAAAGATGATCGGATTGTGCGCAGGGGAATAAATTCATTAATGAGGGATTCAACAGCATTCTGAAATACTCTCCAGTTTTCTTCCACAGTGCGCAAAGAAAAGCTACGCCGATAGGACTCGGTAAATACTTTTCATTTCCGCATTGATTGCGGCCACGTCTGCGCATTTATAATCTCTTATAGTTTTAGCGGAAGCTGCTTGTTTTGAAGCAGAGACATCATAACTAAAATGAAGAATGCTGTGATTGCTTAACCCAGGAAGATAATGAAGAGAAGAAATTTTATCAGGGGTTGTGTTAAGCATCAGGTCCAGCAAACTCGAGGAAGTAAGAGTGACACGTGTAGGTTCCTTCACTACTTGGGTGAAGTGAAAGTCATTACAAAGAGTAAAAAACAAATTTCCTTCACGTGTGCAAGAGGTAGTGTGGTTACTACTACCGATCCAAGAGATATCAGGAAAATTAAAATCCCCCCAATAAAAAAATAAGGCCAGCAGGGTGGCGAACAACTATATTGTTTAAAGCATCATACAACGTATCACAAAAATCAGAAGACGAGTTCGGTGGACGGTAACACACACACTAAATAACGTCATTATGACCGAAACGTACGCACGCGCAAACAAATTCTAAAGAGGACCTGATGGGAACAAGGTGCGAGTGTAAATCAACAGTAACACCAATCAGAACACCTCTTCCACTTCTGGTATTACGGTCAGACCTCTAAAGCTTATATTCGCCACAGGTGTGTAACACTTCACTATCACGAATCTTTCTGGACAACCACGTTTCCGTGAGCACAATTATTTTAGCATCACAGTCGTCGATTATTTAAGACAGTTCATCACGTTTGTTTATTACGCTGCGTATGTTGATTGATTGATTGTGGGGTTTAACGCGCCGACGCAACGCAGGCGATGAGGCGCGCCGTAGTGGAGGGCTCCGGATTAATTTTGACCTCCTGGGGATCTTTACGTGCGCCGAAATCTCGTACACACGAGCGTTTTTGCTTTTCGCCTCCATCAGAAAAGCGGACGCTGCGTATGTTAGTAAGAAGGAAAGAAACCTTACATTCTACTGGACTGTGGTTTGCACTGCGGGATTGTTATGACGTACTTGTGCTGGAGTTGGTTTGATTAGCATGGGTATTGACCGGCGACACAGAGTTGGGTGGATTAGCATGGGTATTGATCGGCGACACAGATTCGGTTCCGGGGCTTATTTCACAGACACTGTCAGTTTGAGTACAATAAACAAAACATTTCTTACCGATTAGTAACTTGTTATAACGTAAGGCGTACTGTTGCACACTGGCTTTCCCAAAGTCGAGAAACTTTTTCCTCGTTTTTCTAGTTGCCTTTACAGAAGTCCTCACTGATAGAAATTCCCGCCGATTTTAGTTTCCCTTTCATCGCAAAAATGGTGTCCTTTACTTTGAACGATGAGAACTTCACTATTATTGGTCTTGATTTATCGAGCACAAAAGTTCCAAGCCGATGTGCCCTTTCGATTCCGTCTTGCTCAATTTGAACTTTTATATGAGAGGAAACAAGCGTGCGTACTAGATCCTCCGACTGCGACCATGTTTCTTTTGGGTTGTCAGCCACACCATAAAGTATTAAGTTGTCACGGCGAGCTCTATCTTCAAAATCGTCAAGGCGGCAACGAAGCTCTGCATTTTCCGAGCGAACTGCATTAGTTGCGGCTTCTAACCGTGGGTCACTACCCTGATCAAGGGCGTTAACTCGGGCTTCAACAGCAACTAGCCTTGTGTTGATGTTGGACATTGTGTTCTCGAGTGCTTCTTGGCTCAACTTAACTTCATCAAGAATTTTCATCAGTTCGTCATGGCGCGAGTCTACATGAGCAGTAATTGCTTTGACAACGTTCGATAGCTCACCAGATAAATTGTTAGTAACATCATCAGGGCTAGGATTAAGCTCGACATCGCCACAAAGCAACAACGTTTTCACAAGATACAAGCATTCGCAAGTCATGGTAAAAATAACACTGGGGCACGGGAAGAGCAGCAGGAAAGCATTGTCCGACTTTTTGCACTGGCAGTAGGAGTATCTACTAACCTGAACGAGAAAAAAAACGAATTGTGAGGCGCCTGCATTGCTGCCGCTCTCCCGTGCCCATTGGAGGCGGTGATGTCAAACCAGGCGGTTAAGTACTCCGGTGGCAATGATGGCATTGTCGATGGGTAGGACAAGATGAATGCAGGCGCCACAACTGGAGTGCTCAGCGAAGGTGGTGCTTCAGCAGGGCATTGCGTGTGTGATCCGATCGTGCCTCGTGTCGACGAGCCAGGTATCGCCTCCGAAGAATTCAGCCTGGACAGGAACTGCGCAGAAGCGGGTGCCGTTCTACCGAAAGGGCCCACGGCGAAGCACGCTCCCTGGGGTATAACCACGCACGTTGCAAGGGCAGCCAGCAACTGAACGAGAAAGGAAAACGGATTTTGAGGCGGCTGCATTGCTGCCGCTCTCACGTGCCCACTGAGGCCCATCGTGATGAACTTTAACAGATGCACTGTATAAGTATACGCACCTTTTGTACATAGCCATTCTTTCATTTCTTCGTCATCATCATCTCTCTCATCCTCTATCTACGCACTTTCTTCCCCGTCCCCTTCCCATACACGGAATAGCTAGCCGAAACGAATGCCATGAAGCCAACATTTGCCTGCTTTTTATTGAAATACAATTTCTCTATCGCTCTCTCTCTCTATCTCTCGCTCTCTAGTTGCATTTTCCCGTTGCCTTATCCGATGAAGCACAACACGAGTGTCATGGCACTGTGGGTTCAGATGCAGAGACCGAGTGCTGTCTTCAAACTGGCCCACGGTGCATCTTGTGTTAACGCACCTCTTACGGCTCTGTAGACCTGCTGAGAAAAGATATGTAGGTGAGCTCCGAAAATGCGGAAGAAAAGTCCCGCAGTCTACCATCTTCTAGATCGCCGGACTGCAGCGCCGGCGTTCAGCCACTGCGTCCACCTGACTCGACCTGCCTCAATGCATCAAACGATACTTGCTAGATAGCAGTGGTGCTAGGCAGTTTATCCGGAAAATTTCTGCAGTGAACATGAGAATATCGATTGATAAAGATTCCTGATGTATGGCTATTGCATGCTCACAGATAGCATCCGAAGCCGTGGGCGTGTTGCACGGTGGTACCGAAGGAAAACTTGTTTTAACCCCTTAAGTGCTTTATTTTTTTTTAGAATTCCCCGTCCAAAAGTGCCTATTTTTTATTGCTGATTTAGAATCTGATTGCACTAAAAAGTAGCTAGTCGATGTTGAAAAAATATTTGTACCCCACAGTTAGTCAAATCAACATAATAAAGTTTATTTCTGAAGAATACATAGGAAACCAGCTACCTGCTGCTAACAAAATTGAAAACTTTATAAATAGAACAGTTGCAGATGCAACATCTTTCTTCACTTGTGTAGGCTAAACACCTTTGCAATAGAAGGAGTGCAAGGAATACCCACATCTCTTCCTTTGTCACTGGTACCCATTTTTTGAGGCGGGAGTGATTACTGGGAGGAAAGCATTTCAACTTTTCAGCCGCTTTGCGATTGGTTTCGTCTACCACAAATGATATAAGTTCATCGTCCAGAAACTGCTCAATATATTCCATAATGTCACCCGGTGATGACAATATGAAAGTCTTGCCTGGAATGGCCAAGAATGGAAATCGATGAGGCTTCACAGGAGGATTGTCCACATAAAGCAGGATCCACTCGCGAGCACTGGCGATGTTCGCTTCCCCGCTATCTTCTTCATCACCGGAGGAGCTGCTCAATTCACCGTCATCGCTGTCTTCACTTCCAGAGACAAGATAAACATCTGTATCCGAATCAGCATCACTTGAAGAAGATGACGAAAATGAAAATCTTCTTTTTGTAGTTGACGGGCCAGCTATGCATGGGTCGGCGCCACCGCACGCCATCTTTTCATAAAAAAAGCGCGCCTTGCCACAGGAGAAAACTAATTCGTCGAGTAAATGCTGCCATCTAGTGGATGGCACGTAATCTAAGCCGTAGACGAGCGCTTCTCGTCCTGAACAATATAGGGCAGTACCTATTCCGCTAAGACGAGCTCTGCTCGTCCAAAGCAGTTTGGTGACAGTTTGGGCAGGACGAGCTCTGGTCGTCCAAAGCACTTAAGTCTATAAAAATGCACAGCAGCACAAACAACACCACTTCTGAATCAATTTTCCTACTACAGACACTTAGGCAGACGCACCCAGAATAGTCAAAACAGGCATACTAAAAACTTTATGATTGTTTGATTGTAGGGCTTAACGCGCCGACGCAACGCAGGCGATGAGGCGCGCCGTAGTCGGTAGCCGCTCTAGCCGATGCCATCCAGAGACAGGCCGGAGTCTCTCACAACGACGAAGACCAAGTGCGCATTCAGTCGACTTCTAACTTCATCATCGTAAGCACGCCGTCTGAAGATCGCGCACGCAACTACGAAAAGATCGTCACGCTTACGGTGCAGGGCAAGCAATACGCTACCTCTACGCATGTCGCCGCCCCGGCTAACACCACAACTGGCGTCATCTTCAATGTTCCTGAGACCGATACGGCCGAGCAGGTCCTCGATAGCGTCTGCCGCTACAATCCTGACTTACAAATTTTGGATGCCCGCCGACTCAACTCTTCCAATATTGTCAAGATCCTCTTTAATGGAACCCGAGTGCCCTTTTGGGTCCGATATCGTGCTGCAACTTACCGTTGCAAGCCCTTCCGACGCAAAACTGAGGCTTGCACGGCGTGTTGGCAGCCCGGACACTTACAGGACGTTTGCCCGAGCACGCAAATTGCCCAGTGCTGCCCCAAGTGTGGACTCTCCAGTGCACCCGACGACCACGAGTGCACTCCTAAGTGTATTGTGTGTGACGGTCTCCACCTGACTGGTTCAGCTGAGTGTCCTCGCCGCTACCAACCTCGCCGGCAGCACTTACGTACGCACAGGCGGCCAACTCCAAGGCAGCATCCGCCACCAAGGAGGAGGACTTTCCGCCTCTCCTGAACAAGCTCCCCTCCAAGACTGCTGGCATACACAACGCCACGAAGCAAGACGCTGCCAAGAGACATCACCAGGTGAGCTGCACACGCTCGTTGCCCAGTAGCGCTCCGTCGAAACCTCCATTCCTCCCCCACAACAGCGACCCTCACTTAGAGCTTATTAAGGAGCTGCGTGCCATTCGTGCCGAGGTAGCTACCCTCAGGCAGGAGAACGCGGCTCTTAAACGCGAAAATTCAACTCGCGAAAAAGCAACCCTCTCCGACGTCTCCTCCTGAGAATGAGCCCATACAAATAGATATACAGTTGTCTCCCCCCTCGCAATCTCCTGAAACCACCGACCCCGCCACGTCTCCCCCGTCCAAACGCAAGGCTGTCTCGACCGGCGACTCGCCCTGCGCTTCCACGCGGGATGAAAAGCTAGAAATTCTGAAACAAACAATCGCCAGCCACAGAGAGGAACACCTACAACTCCACAACGTCCTCCTACAAAATCAGACGGCCCTTCAGTCTACCATTGAGATGATGCGCCTCCATTTCCGCAACTTTATTGGGTCTCAGGCCGTAGCTCACAATACCCCCCTCCCCCCCGCGGTAGAGGATGATGTCTAAATGCCGTAGCCCATTGGTTGTGTGGCAGTGGAATTGCCGAGGGTTCACCCGCAAGCGGCACAACCTTCAACAACTAATCTCAACAGAAGCTACTCCTCCCGCCCTCATCGCTATCCAAGAACCTGGTAAACACATTAAATTAACAGGCTATCAATCCTTTCATACTCCCAACAACCCGTACACAGCGGTGCTTGTTCAGCGCAACATTCCTGCGGACCATCACGTCTTCGACAGTATCTCTATTCCGCATGATTTAGTCGTCCTCTATCCGCCAAAGCGCACTGCCTCTAGGCTATATGTCCTCAATGTCTATAGCAGCCCCAAAGCACACACGCATAACTTCAGCAACTTACTTACGCTGACCAAGCGAGCGGCTGCTCACCACCCTCTAATTATACTTGGAGATTTTAACGCCCCGCATACAACCTGGGGTTACACGCGTACAACCAAGAAAGGGAGGCTGCTCTGGGAGGTGGTGCAGGCGCGAAGGCTCGCAGTCGAATCTGATCCCACCGTCCCCACTCGGATCGGTAACAGTGCCCAAACGGATACCTCCCCGGACCTGACGCTCTCGCACCGAGTCAAAGAACTGAAATGGCACTGCACTCCTCACACTTTGGGCAGTGACCATTTTATTATTCAGTCCACTCTCCAACTCGATACATCACTCACCCCACGGTTACGGCAGACCCACATCACCGACTGGCCAGCATTCAGGGAGACCTGTCAGGGGCAGGAGCCACCCGATGATGATATGTCGGTCCAGAGTTGGCTTAGTAGCCTTATAGATATTAAGAAAACTCATGACCTCCCTTTGGACCCAGACATTCCTTCAGAAACAGTCGACACGCGTTTGCAACATCTATGGGAGGCTTACACAAGCCTCCAAACGCGATGGCGCCGACAAAAACACAATCGCCGTCTACGACTAAAACTAGCCCGCCTCGATAAAACGATTGAGACCTACACAGCCGAATTAGCCCGAGCTCAGTGGGGGCAATTTTGCGACAGCATGAGAGGTAACCTCGGCATGCGTCGTACATGGGCTATTTTAAGGAACATGCTCGACCCAACCCACTCTAAAACGACTAGCCGAAATCGTCTAACTACAATCATACACAAATTTGACGGAACTAACGAGCAACTTATATCAAGACTCCGGGACCTATACCTAGCACAGGGTACTCAGGAGCCCCTCCCTGTTTACGGGGGCTCTGAAAACTCAGACATGGACCGCGCAATCACGGTTTCGGAGGTTCGCGCCGCATTAATAAAAATTCGCCCGGGCTCGGCACCTGGGGAAGACGGCGTTACCAACAAGCTCCTTCGCAACCTGGACGATCAATCCATCGAGATCTTAACGCGCTATTACAACCATCACTGGGAAGCCGGTACCATCCCCCCCGAATGGAAGCACGCAAAGGTCTCGCTCATTCCTAAACCCGGCAAGCCTCTCGACCTCGCGCATCTCCGGCCCATCTCCCTCACCTCTTGTGTAGGAAAAGTCCTTGAACATGTCATTCACGCACGCTTGGTTCAGCATCTCACCCACACAGGACAATTCCCCTACACCATGTTCGGCTTTCGGGCCGGACTCTCCACTCAGGACGTTCACCTCCAACTAAAGCACGACATTATAACTCCCCAGTCTCGTGTAGACTCTGCAGCGATACTCGCCCTCGATTTGCAAAAGGCTTTCGACCGAGTCTCCCACAAAGCCATTCTGCAAAACCTGACAGCCCTAGCCCCGGGGGCTCGTGCTTACAATTACATTCGCGATTTCCTTACCGATCGCACTGCAGTCCTTCAGATCAACGACCTGCGCTCTGACATAATACACCTACCCTCAATAGGTACCCCGCAGGGCGCTGTCCTGTCACCACTGTTATTCAATATAGCGATGATTAATCTCCCCCAGCAGTTGAATAACATACCATCCCTTCATCACAGTCTTTATGCCGACGACATCACCTTGTGGACGACCGGGGGCAGTGATGGGCACATTGAGGATACCCTTCAACAAGGAGCAGATGTCGTCGCTGCCTACGCTCGTGGCATTGGACTTGAATGCTCACCGGAGAAAACGGAGCTACTAATCCTTTCTGCTAAACGTGCCAGCAGAAGCACTTCTCCTCCGGACATTACAATCCGAGTTCACGAACAGCCCGTTCCCCAGGTGCAATGCCTGAAAATCTTAGGCCTATACATACAGAGCAACCGTGCTAACACCACGTTCATAGCACACCTCACTTCTCAGGTGAATCAAACTATCAATCTCATACGTCGTATAGCTACCCGAAATCAGGGGCTCAAAGAGGCAGAGCGCCTTCGGCTGATACAGGCTTTCATTATTAGTCGCATCACTTACTCTCTTCCCTACTTGCTACCTTCACCCACCGAATTAGCTAAAATTAATTGTCTAATTAGGAAAATTTATAAAACAGCGCTGCAGGTACCTCAGAGCACATCCACTGCCCGCCTTGAATCACTTGGGGTCTTTAACACCGCCGAAGAGTTGATTGAGGCGCATCTCTTGAGTCAGCTCACTCGTCTCACAGCCACGCTCTGAGGCAGAATGCTTCTCCGACGGCTGCGCCTTGACAGCCCATTCTTTATCGACGCGCCCATTCCCCTTCCCAGCCACATTCATGAGCTAATAACGGTTAGACCCATACCGCGCAATATGCACCCGACGTTTCATCGAGCGCGCAGGGAGCACAGGGCGAGGACGTTAACCAAGCGGTACCCAATCACCCCCTCCACCGTCTACGTCGACGCTGCGAGATACAGGAGCCGTGAAGCTTATGCAGTAGCGGTCATTAATGGCCCTGACGCCCCTCCGTTTACTTCCCTTACTCTGTACACTAACTCCCCGGCGACCGCGGAAGAGGCGGCAGTAGCCCTAGCCTTTACCCTCAGGCCGCCCCCCTCCATCGTAATCTCCGATTCCAAAACGGCCGTTCAAAATTTCGCCAAAGGAATGATCTCGCCTTTGGCCCTCAAAATCCTTCTTCAAAATTCTCCCACCACCCCAGTCGAGCTGGTATGGACTCCGGCCCATGCGGGTGTGGGGGGGAACGAGGCAGCACACAGGGCCGCTCGAGAGCTCACCGTCCGAGCTGGTCCTGGCCTTGAGCCCTTCCACGGAGCCCTATCAGCCCGCGACAGACTTGTTACCTTCAACGACATAACCTCGCACTACCGCCTCTCCCGCCGCCAACTACCCCCAGCCGCTCCGACCTTCTCCAACGAAGAGGAACGCCTATGGCGACTCACCCAGGCACACGTACTCCCCTGCCGATATCGACTTCACCTTATCTACCCTTCTTTGTACCCCACCCCTTTGTGCCCCGACTGCGGGTCCCTCGATACCCAAGACCACTGCATGTGGCAGTGCCCCCAAAACCCATTCCCCCCCTTCACAGACGGAGAGCACTGGGCGAAGGCGTTGTGCAGCTCGGACCGTGAGGTCCAGGCTAAGGTCATTCAGCGAGCTGCAATGGTCACCGGCCGGTTACCACCGCCGGTCACCCGCCACCCAGACTAGCCCCATGGGGCTCAAATAAAGTTTCTCTCTCTCTCTCTCTTCATCAGAAAAGCGGAGGCGAAACTTTATGCTTAACAAGTAATTTCACAACGTTTGCAAACTAATTCACCGTTCCTTTTAATAGACACTGAACTTGTCAAACTTCTTTTTGTGTTTGCATTGAATTGCTGGCTCAAATGAACACATTTCTCGTGGTTCATACAGTCGATAAAGCAGTACCTAATTATAATCATAGAGCCCCAAAGAATAAAAATTGCCTTTCGGCCTTAGTGGCAGCCAGGGCCACCACAGAACGGACGAGGTCTCGTCTTGCGATGTGATTGAACGACGTCCAATATATAAAATTTAACGCATACAGACTTCCGTGTGTGTCAATGTTATTTTTGCTTGGGGAAAAATTTTAGTACTATTGCCAACATGCACACATGTGTGAATATAGTTGTTGGGGTTTATTTTTCGAGAAATATTCAAACCAGTTTTGATTTAGGTTCCTTGCAAGAACATGCTTGGCGTCCTCCTTGGTTGCGCATTTCTATGTTGTCGGCTGTAAAATAGGCGAGTCATGCCTGCCACTCCCGATTAGTATCCCAACCTTCACTAGCCAAGGCGTACAGTATGGCGGCATGCCCTCCTGCGCGGCCGGATGCTCAACTGCGAAGCGATTCACCCCCAATTTGGGAGTTTGCCTGGCTCGTCTCAGTCCTAGCAGGCGCGTTCGCACCAGTCCGACAGTTTGCTGATTTAGTTCTGTTCCCGGAAGCTGTCGGTGCTGAAGTCAACACCATGCCATCGGAAACTCACCTGCACCTCAGCGACTCTCTGCACGCAGTTTGCCAACTAACCCATACAGGAATGAAGGTTTCAGCGCAAAATGATAAATTAAGTATATAAAACATCACCTTCATGAAAAGAAATCAACTGCGCAAGTAAAAGTCAATCGAAGATTCGAATCTCCTCAGTATGGTGCACTACATCTAGTGCTTCAGACCACTCCTTCATACCACAATATTTTTCTTTACTGGATGTAAATCTCGCAAATAATATACAAAACAGAAGTAGAATAACCATACAGCGGCTACAATTCGGCGCTAGTGAAAACTCTACGACGCTGATATGCGCGTCCAACAGATGCGGCCACTTTCGTGGATCACTTTGCGCCGCATAATACTGATAAGCACTAGCGCAGCCTGCCTCACGAATAGACTTGCATGGGCGAGCGATTTCCGCATGCCGGTAAATCATGTGAAAGTTCTACAAGCTACACAATTCCGTATCAACAAATTTATGACCGGTTGCTCCGTGTTTTTTTTTTCAACAGTCCAGTCAAAAACATCGGTGCACAAAAGAGAGCTTCGCTAAGTTTTTTCAGGTTGATGTCAAAAGCGGCAATTGTCCGACCACGGAATACACAGTCTTTTTTCGCAACTGTTCTCACTGGGAGTGTTGATGTATGCAGCTTCAAGAAAAACGTTTTTTCGCCCCGCAGATTCTATAAATACCTTATCACCAGCTGTGGCAAGATATTCCTCTTGAATAAGTATACACATTTCTTTTATAAATACATTAGGTGGCATGGATCGTGTCAAGCTGCTTCTGTTGGCTAGTTGCCCGCGCTCCTGACATCTGTATTATGGTCCCTAGAAATATCAGTATTTTAAAGTCGAATAAACTTGACTTGACTTGACTTGACTGCGTTCCTTTGGCCGAAAACGATATCGAAAATGCGTGGTCGTACTGCTGACCGCTCCTGCGAAAAAACTGTTTCCTGTATCTAGGTGTTAAGTTTTAGAATAAAAGTATTCGTTTAGTTGATTTGTAGTTACCTGTATTACTTTGTTGAATGTTCTCCCACCTCTAATTTGTCTTAGATATTCTACCAGCGTATCACTCGCACAGGCATATGCCACTTTCAGCTCTAGTGAAGCGAAGCCAGCAAACCATCGCAAGCCAACTACGTATAGCACATGCGCTCGTGTAGGCCTACATTAACTTCATCGACTTAGTGAAATCGATGAAGTCAATGTAGGCCTACACAAAATGATGCAGTCGAAAAACTAACAAAATAAAGGCACATCCTTCCGTTCACAAATATTGTTGTGGCTTTGCTCTAAATGACCGACCGATGTGCAATAACCTGCCAGCAGCCGGCCCTCTTTCTGTTGCAGGTTCCTCGAGCCGTGCAGTAGGAGCAGTCAGCCTGAGTCTGGAAGAGTAAGCGTCATACGAAATGTCATAGACGTCGGCAAGGGGAATGCAGAGAGGCGGAGAGCACTTTACACTTGATTTTTCTTCTAAATAAATTCGCGTAAACACCCGCAGAGTAGTGAAAACATAACCTCGGGGCTCCAGACTTTGGATTGGACAAGTAATTCCACAATGTTTACAAATCACTGGCTTCTTTTGAAGGACATTAGACTTACATATACAAGGTGAGGTGTATGGCACAACAAAACAAGTTCTCTTCATATATTGGTGGTCACCCCTGTTATTAGGGGGGCATGTTCTGACCACCCCCCCCCAAAAAAAAATTGTTCTCCATCACATCTGGGGGTTTTAATGTTTTGTCGCATATTTCGTAACCTTCGGCGAACACCGGGGATCACGTGAACCGATGGTGGGGTGGTCTTTACCAGCTCGGAGAGATGGACACAGGGAAGCCGTTGACGTGTTTGACATAACACACATTTAATGCAGACACAAAAACCCTAACGCAAACGAACTCAATAATTAAACTACACACAAGCAATAAACACTCACACCTCTACTAACAATCCCAACATACCAGTCAACTCTCAACCCAAAAGGCTCTACAATAAAGTTCTATGCAATTCGTAAGAATCAACTCATTCTATCACCCTCTAGGTGATCTCACTAAACAACTTCCTAGTTGTGTCCTATGATTGCGTCCCTATTGAACTGGCCTACCCCGGTCGTCGGCGCTGACGTGTCGCATCCTTGCGTGGCCGCGACTCGGTGGTAGCCGTCGTCTCGCTTCGTCGGTGCCGGCGTCCGATGCGCGCGGTCACTCCTTGGACGGCGTGGGCTCCGCGCGTCCTCACTTCTTTTCTCTGTGGCTACACCCTAGTAGCCGCTCTCGCTGGAGGTCCTTGATGCCGGCGTTCGACGGGCGCGGTCATCCCTTCGGCGGCGTGCTTCCTCGCTTGCTACCCCCTGGTAGCCGCTGCCGCTGGAGGTTCCAGGTAGGCTCGGCCCGAACGTAGCCTTTCGGGGCCGTCGAGAAGAACGTCGACGGAGCGTGGACGCTGGCCGCTGGTGCCCGACCGATGCCGCTGGGGCCACGAAGACGCAGTTTCGTGGTGCACCTAGGATGACGGTGCCGATGCGCAGTCGGCCCGCTCCCGCCCAGGCTCGGATGGCGTGGTCGATGGCCTGGCCGCGTCCCCCTGGCTGGTTTGTTGAAGCGCACGTGCGCCGGCCGCCTCCTGGTTTCTTCGGTTCCTTGCCTCCCGTTGTCTTGCCTCCTCCCTGTCCTTATATGGTCATCTCGCCACTTGTCCCATGCGTGGCCTTCCCTGATTGGCCGACCAGTGTGCTGCCACCTTTGCCCATGATTCCTCGGTGCGTCGGCGCTGGCGCTTGCTGATTGGCGCGCTCCTGCCGCGCACTTCAAATGGCCGTTCATTTGTTCTTTTTCCTCGTTTTTTCGGGGGTTTTGATGCGTGCCCCTCTTAGGGGGTGCCCTGACACATGACACCGGGGATGAAAGAAACGCTTAAGCGAGGCCCTGATGTCTCCTCCACGGAAGCCGGAAATGCTTTTTTCTCCGGTCGCTTATTTGTTTGTGTTGTGTGCGGAAGCCACCTCCTGCAACGTCGGTCGCTCCTCTGCTGTCGGCACCATTCCCATCGGCAAGACTCTAAGCGAACCCCGCCGTGTGGGTACGGCTGTTCTGCAAGAAAGAGTCCTGAGCCCGCTCGTCTTTAGCGTGGTGTTTATGAACGGCACGATTCCCCAGAAAACTCCAGAGCTCTGGCCACTGTCCGAACCTGGACGTGTCAGAGGAAGTGTTTAGCGCCACCAACCACGACAATTTTTCTTTCATAGGTGGTGAACTCCAGATATAATTCACGTGTGAGCGACGATTATTCTGGGTAGGAGTTGTGGCATACCCATTCGATAACAATTTTGAGAAGGGTAAGGTGCTGCCCTGAATTTCCAGAAAGTAGCTCATTTTTTATTGAGAGACACAGCAAAACACCTACTAATTTTGGTAAAAATTGGAGTAATGACCAAAGATATTTATGAGTTGCTCTCTAACTGTTTGCCAACACCAATGAGGGGCAAAAGCAACGACAGACGCCTTCACCAGAACTTAGAAATAACACCTTTATTCCAAACCTCCCAAAATTATGAACAGAGACCTTCATGAGAGGAGGAGAAAAGCCAGAGCTATGCCAATGGGCAAATGGTATCGCAAAAACTCCACTGTAGTCTACACTGATGCCACCCTGTACGAGTTTCACCGAGGAGCAGCGGAAAGTGGCGTTCGCCTTGTCTATAACTCAAACCACCGCGGTTACGGCCATATACTGTTGTCAAGCGGCATGCAGAAGCTGCGCAGCTGGAGCAGTTTCTCTAATAGTAGACCGCCTGCTGAGAAAGACCCCTCCCTCTCATACGGTCAGAATCGAGTGGACCCCTGCCTACTCCAATCTTCCAGGCGAGATCGGGGTGGGCAGGGCCCATGCATTCGCCCGCGCTCTCGCCAACCGGGCCTTAGTGGAGGGAAATATTTTAACGCACATTGATACTTACCATGAAATTACACAGTATTATAGACAAGGTAGGAGGGTCTTTCGCCCCGTTCAACCCAATTTGTCTAAAACGCAAGAAAACACATTACGACGAATTTAAATAAAGACGTGCCCAAACCCTGTGCGACTAAATAATCTGTCCTCTACACAATATTCCCCGGAGTGCGTTTTGAAGCAATTCAGGCACATTATTTCACATCATCTCAAGCTGCGACTCAAACCCCGACCTTCACCCATTCCCAGCCCTTCCCATGAGCAGTCGGACAACAGCTTATCTGGCTCAAGCCTCGACGACCAGAAAATCTTAGTTGACCGAACGACGAGTTCCGGGATTGCCCATGGACTTCCGGACTTGCAAGCCGTCCCACAATTTATTTTTCCCAATAAAGCTTCTTCGTCTCCTTCGTATTTGTCGGTGCAGCCTCTGAAAGCACAGCACTGAACGAATATTTGCTCGTGGGATACAGTTGTCAATATTTTATCGACGCTGTGCGTGTAAAACATTTATCGTGATTCGCTCACTTTCAATTTTCCTGTTATTGTTCTATTCGTGGCATAGAATGCCGGCTTTTCATCGGGTTTTCACTACGCGTATTTCGTATTTCCTTAGTCAGCCTATGCGACGGGATAACGTTTCAATGAGGTTGGTGGGAAGGCAATTTTCGCTGCTTTATCTATTTGTTTGACAGCTTCTTTGTTGTTGTTGGTTGTTGTGGCTCAAGTGAAAGGAAACGAAGTGCACATAGGTTATATTTAGCTCGGCAAGGAGCTCACCTGCATAGAAACCAGTGCTGCAGGTGGGTAGCAGAAAGGCAATAAAGGATAGCGGGAAGTGTAGAAGAGATAGAGCAAAAGAGAAGAACAAAAGGGTTTGAGTTAGGTTAGCACATCAATAAACTGGGCAAGACACTCAGTAGAACGGGCGACCAGGCTGCAATAGTGGAGCAGCTGGCCCAAGACCTCCCGGCGGCAGGCCCCTTCGAGAGTAGTAGGTCCTCCATATTGACCCAGGAATCGCGTAGACGCTAGAGCGCTCTGTAAGGCTCAGCCCTCGGCTGTATGCGTATGTGGTGGAGGGAAGTAGCAGAAGACATGCTCTAGTGTCTGTTTACAGATGGTCCCGCAAGTGGGGGGGTTGGCGGCTTGTACTCATGTCGGGGAAGGCGCTCCCCAGGATGCAGCATTCGAGTTGCATGCGGATGCCGAAGACATCGGGCATCCATGCTCACGCACGGAGGCAGCGGTGCAGCCCAAGGCTGCTCACAAGCCAGGGGAGGGAGCGGAGTCGGAGTTCATCTTCTGCACCGTGCGAGACAGTATGCTGGTTAAGTCGAATACTATGGTGACGTCACAAGAGACCGGTCCCCAGGGCGCTCCTGCTGGGCCTCCCTGGCCAGGGCTCCGGCATCTTAATGACTCTGGATGCACACAGTGACCAGGCACCAACTGAAGCTTCAGGCCTCTGTCTCGGGAGGTCACCGTGCGCATCTTCGCCCCCTGTGTGCGCCCCGAGTTGCCGCTGCTGCTTGTGAGCTGTTTGGCCGAGTGCAGAAACACAGGGGCAGTGCTTGAGCCCGTGAAAACAACCGCCCCGAGGTGCCCCCGGGGCCCTTCCTTTAGGACGGTTTTGACCGCCAGATGCAAAGCGGCCACCTCTGGCATTTCGGAAGTGGGGGGATGGGCAGGCGGCACCTTCCGCTGGTTCACTGCTCAGGCAAGACGCATACAAGCACTGCCTCACCCGCGCTGTTGCTGACAAACGTGTTCGTGAACACGTGGAGGTAGCCGCCCAGCCTGTCCTGCAGTAGCGCGGCCGCTCGTGGCGGATTTCCTGGTGCGTTGTGGTCCACTTGTTGAGACCCCGGGAATACAGTGGTTATCGCCAAGGTCGTCTTGGTGTCTGGTGGGGATGGCTCCAGGCAGGGTCGATGGGGCACCTTCCCGTCCTCATTGAAAATGGTCAGCAGCGTTCCCAAGTGCGAGTTGGACCAACTGCAGATCCTCTGCCCGTGAGCCCCGACGCGTACACTCAGCAGGCGCGCCATGTTCCGCAGCCGAATCTCCAGGGCCCATATCTTGGTAGCGCACATTTCCACAGCGGTTTATGCGCCCTATACGGAGGACGTGCAGGGCATAGCCCCGCACTGGCGGTTGGGAAGGTGCTGGTGCTTGTGCTGCTCCTTTCAGTGTCGAGGTATCAGGCAGGCGAGGGTAACGCGTACGACCCCGTATAAGCGCCGTGACACCCGGTGCTAGAGCAGTTGCCTCGGGGATTGAGATTTCCCGCACCGCATTCATCAGATGTGGCTGGTCTCCCCGGGGAAATTTGCCCTCCGCAGCCATGTGGGGGAGAAAATTGGATGAGGAAGCCCACGTTCTTTACGGCCGGCCACCAGGGAAGAAGCGAGTCTGTGGAGTGTAATGGGCGGTGATGCCTTTTTGCATCCGTCCAGCTCTCCGGGTGGGAATCACGGCCTGCTCTTTCGTCACCGAAAGCTGGAGGCCACGGGACTTGAGGAAGACTGCAACCGCTCTCAACACCTCCTGGAGGCACACGTTAAATGCATGGCAATATTCGATAGGGCATTATGTCCAGAGCGACACGTCGTCTGTGTACACCGCAACATCGACGAGGTGTCGCCGCCCAACTGGGGTGCAGTCGAGGAGCTTAGCCAGCACCAGGTGGAACGGGAACGGGCACACCCCACCCACCTGGGGCACCACAGAGTGGTTATCTTGAGGGTTTCTGGCCACCCAGCCGACCTTCGCGCGGAATATTGGGTCGCGCAGGGAAAGCCAGACGTAGCCAGCGAGGCGCCCTACCACGACTGAAATATCCAGGGCTTCCAGGATCTCCGCGATGGACGCTCGTAGTAGGTAGACAACATGTCCACTAGCAGCAGAAATGCCGCCTTTTTTTATGCGGGGTCTGCTCCAGCTCGGGACGACGTCCCCCAGCGAGGCAGCCGTGACGCGGTGCCGTCAGAAGAAGCTCTGTTCCTACCGGAAGACGCCGACCGCTGGTCCGCGAATCCACTGGCGACGGCTTATGACTGCGCTCTCTATGACTTTACCACGTTCCGTTGGGGGCTCGAGTCCCGCCGACTGGGTTGGCAGGATGATACCCGTCTAAAAGGCCCGGTTGAACTGTCCCAGAATTCGCGCATGTTTCGCAACAACTGGTAGGTCGTTCAGCCCGTTTGTGGCACCTGTTCAGGCGGCCTGCATCTCGTGGATCGCGATCTCCGTGGAGCAGACGAACATCACATATCGTCGTGTGTGGTGGCTGGTGCCACGCACGGCAGGGCATCAGGAATTGTAGGGGGAGCTTAAGCATCCAGACCAAACTGGTTGGTGAGCAGCTCCACCTTGGCCCTTTTACAGATGCCAAGAGAGATGGCAACCACAATCGAAAGGTGTCGGATGATGGTGGTAGGCCACAGTAGACTTTTGAAGGTAGGATAAGCTATTTCCAGATCCTTGCTGTCTGTAGTCGGTAGTAGGCTTCTGCTGCTGCCGAATACGGCATGCCCAAAGCCGAAGCTGCTTCATGTCCGAGAGTGCCGTGCAGAAGGGCACCCCCCTGCGCACTGTGGTCTTGGCGCTCTGCGCGATTACTTCTAGCGAATTTGCATCTGCGTCCTATATATGCCTGGCCATGTAATTGCGGTAGTCTACCCATCTAGTTACTCCGTAGACATTGTGTTGTCTCGATTGCGCGGGTTCCTGGGATTGACCAAGAAGGGGTAGTGGCCATACCAGCCATGTACGGGGCGCCGTTTCCCATGTGTAGGACGCAACTCTGTCCCCAGGGTCCCGTCGACAGCTGACCCGTGCCGCCGCGATGACAAAGGCAGACGGCGGTGGGACTTTTGGGTTTGCGCTACGGTGCTACTCTACGGTGTTCTCCACACCCGGAAAATCAGATTTTCTGTTGACGCTGAAATGCGCATGCCTCTCGCAAGCTCGCTTTCCTATCAATTGCTATATGTCACATTGTTGAGCTCCACCTCCGTCACCTTGAAAAACTACCACCTCCCCTCGCTGGAACCCCTGTATAGATGCGACGCACAGGGGGTTCACGTTGCAGCGTTGGACAGCGGAGGAACGGCGTTGGAACGGTGGAGCGGAGCGGCCCAGGCAGTGCGTTTTATAGCACGCATAACGGTGAGGGGACGCACCGGCGCCAGTGCGTCTGCCGCGGCTATGACGCAACACAATCCAACACAATCCACTTTAATCCAATCCAATCCAAATCCAATCCAATCCAAACCAAGCCAAGCCAAGCCAAGCCTAACCAATTCAAACCAATCGAATCGAATCCAATCCAATGCCGCTCGCCAGAGAGTGTTCGCTATCGAAAATGAGAGGGGGTGAGCGGCGGAGAGCGAAGCTGGCGTGGCGAGGAGAATGGGGGAGGGCCGGACGCCGACAACAAAGACGCCGACGCCGGATGAAGGGACAAAGCGGGTGAATGACATGCGTGGCATCTGAAAGGGGGCACCGCTTGTAAAGCTACTGGTTATGGGGGCATGTACCAAGCTAACAAAGGTTGCTTTTTTACCGCCATGGCATTCATTAGGAACTCTGTGTATGGCCTTTCCCATCTGTGCAGCGCTAGACTGTAGGGAGCCCATCGTTGCGGTATCAGCCTTGCCGGTTGTGTACGAAGACTAGGATATGTATTCAACCTACTAGAAAAGTCTCACTAGCTTGGATGACTTTGCCCATATAAATGTTCAGTAGTCGTCCTGCATCTGGCTTAACGATGATAAAGCATGTCTCGTTTTTGTTGAGAGCGAACTAGGCAATTATAATAAAGGATTTATTGTTTTTTAGAGAAAACGGGGCATTGGGAATAGAAGTAATTGTTTATCATGCTCGCTGCTTGGTGTAAGCGATCTTTGATGCGGGTGTCGCTGGATGCAGAAGTTAAAATAGTAGTGTCGTCTGGTGAAACTCTGTATTTTATAGAAATAACGTGATTGAGAAGTGGGGGCCGCTTGACAGTGGGAACACTAAATAAAAAATGGGAGGCACAGAACTTTGTGGGGTGCCCCGACTGCCAATGCGAAAACTGGCAAGCTTCGCCCATCCCGTCACACATTCAATGAAAACGTCAGGAAACCACGTGTTAGCACACGGAGCCACAACACGTGTCACTGCAATGAGAACAATCAGCCATCGCATACTCCGTTGAGTGGCAATGATCAAATAAACCATCTAATAACCTCGTCCACAGGGTATTGGCTGGACTAATAGTCTGTGGCGCATGGCAGCAAATGGTGGGGTTAGTTGTGCGCATACCCGAATTCGCAGCAAATATTACTTGTATGTGGGGATATAGGTTGGGTACTGATCGTATAAGAATATTGGAAGCACTGTATTCAGTCGGAGAACGCCGAAGCCGGATTTTCGCAGGACTGCACCAGTATCCCTGATGCCGTAGTACATTGCCAGCGTCCACTATGCCCTAGAAACTATTAGGCAGTGGTACGCCACTCCATCGACACTTCAGCGCCCTCATGGACTCGATATCATCAAAGTCAAAGTCCACCACGCTATCAAATTCGGCCTTCATCGCACGTTACCCACATTGCAATGTTACAGTGGCCCGTCTACCTTCATAAACCTTTATTCAGGCAACCCTACTACCACAAAAAGTCTTCCACAACTCTCCTTCAAATGGCGTTCTTGAAGGAGCAGTCCTGAGCGCCATTCCCGTTCTAGTCAACGCAGGCTGTGTAGTTCCTGTTCAACTAGTGGCCTTTAAATTTGAACACTGCCGCAATCTTCCTGGTCAACTGCTAAAGGATGCTTTCTGTTTAGCCTTTGAGGCTAGCGTCGCGTCTTCTGTTGCATACATTTTCTGTTCGAGACTCGGCCATTGTGTTCGGTATTATTCCCGAGGGACTTCATTGAAAAATACTCCTAGATAAATTGCATTATTTTGTAACGTACGTAGTTAAGCACCATTTAGGCCGGTTTAAATGGGGATTGAAACCTCACACCACGATTAATATAAGTTCCCCATCGCTCCGGCCGTGCCGTCCTGCACTGACTTCTGCAGTTCAGAAATGAGTACCCGGTCCGGAGCTGAGGGAGCTCCTTCGGAGTACCAGTTTGGCTTTCCAGGCCCCCCATAACCCTAATTTCCGAAACCTGGCATGGCGATCTGCGAATTAAGATTTGCCTCTCACTCTTCACGCCAGACAAGCCCATAAATGCGGCGTATCTGGTTCGTCGGCGATACATACCCAGAAGCTGTTTTCAGGCTACCATAAACTCCCACGCCACCCCATCGACCCATATTCCTTGACAGGCTTCCAGCCTTTCCTCCAAATGTCCGTGTTACGACTACTGTTCACAAGCTCAGTGAAAAAAAGGTTCATAAAACAAGAAGAATAATTCGTTAGTAATTGAAGGCAAGTTTTCATTCCTCTTGTTACGTCGTACCAGTTCAGAGAACACAAGAACCATGGCAAACGGTGACGCGCTGTATTTTCAAGGCGATGTCAGTTCTGTGCATACCGATGTTAATATCATCTACTTACAAAATGGCCTTGGCAACTGGAGCCATATCCCCGCCCCACCCATCTAAATCGACGTCAGTGGAGAATGCTCACGACGCTACGGACCACTTCCCACTTCGCGTTTTTCTTGTTAGACTATCACGGCACTGCACACATGTTTTCGTGGCACGGTGTTTACGAGCGGCTCCCGCAGTGTGAAGTGATTGTAAGGTTTAATGCGCCGACGCAACGGAGGCAATGATGCGCGCCGTAGTGAAATGCTCCGGATTAGTTTTCTGACCACCTTTGGATCTGTAACGCACGCCGAAATCTCGTACACACGGCCGTTTTCGCTTTTCGTCAGCTCCACCAGAATAGCGGCCGCCGCGGCTGGGAATCGAACCCGCGTAGTCGTGCTCAGCGACTGAACCACCGTGGTGGGTAGATCACGTAACCCTACTACTCGTAATATCGTACTCCCTGTAGGTTGATTGCGGCACAAAATTTTTTTTCACGGCTTCCGAATTTCCTGCCCTTGGTCTGTCCTTTCTCCTGTGGGAAGGAAGTACATTTCAGATAATTTGCTAGTCTCATAAACCATACGGGAAAGAGGATGGTGGGTAGTCTGTCTAATATTAATAATACAGTTGCATTTACCTAATAAAATTCCCACTCTTTACAGGACTCTAGGAGCAATTGAATTTCCAAAATCTTGCTTCATGCCATACATTTTAAAACTACCGTTAGAAGGTTGTTTACTGTAGACGCTACTTTTGGAGGCATTTTGCTTCTTAAAGAAGAGTTCAAGTGCTTAAAAGTGTCTTCCTTCAAATAATGCGTTCAGGTCTCGCCTGATGTAGCCGCACAACCTTATACTGCTGAGCATTCGTTTGCTTTCATTTGGTTTGATTCATTTCATTTCATTTTATTGGATGGCATATTATCTGTATGGTATATTACCTTGACGCTTCAGGTATTCATTAATCAGGAAAATATTTCCCTGATCTCCTTTCCATAAATGTTGTTCTCTAAGTTATTTTTTTCTATTTTCTACAATCGAAGCACAATAGACATACGGTCTCCCCTTGAGGGTGTAGAGCACAAACCCGTCACGAAAACGTGACCACCACCATCATAAGAAGAAGAACAACAAGAACAAGAAGAAGAAGAGGAAGCAGAAGAGGAAGAGGAAGCAGAAGAAGAAGAAGTATAAGAAGAAGAAAAAGGAGAAGAAGACAGGGAGAGAAGGAAGAAGTAAAAGGTGCACCGTGTGCGGGTGTTGTTGTTGTTGTAAACTTTATTAGAAAGGTATGCCAGAAGCCAGGTGGGGGCGCGAGGGAAGGGAGCACGGAGCACTGTTGTTATGATGCCGGCTTCAAGGGTTCTCTTCAGAAGTCGTGCAGACCACTGCTAAATTGTCCGTACTCGGCCGCTTTTTGTGGCATAAATGTAGATTTTGAAGAGTGCGTCGTGTGAGAGGGATGTTGAGTCGATGTAGGTTGAGGTGTCGTGGTGAGGGGGAGTGAATGTACGAAATCGAGAAAATTTGGGGCAGTGCCAGATGAGGTGGTGGAGATCGGCTGCGATGAAGTGGTGGCAGTACGTACATCGGCCGGCATGCTGGCGATAATACCATTGTCGAATGGTCTCTGGTGCCGTACATGTGTTGGTCAGGAACTGGTTCAAGAAGATCTCTTGTGCTCGGGTCTGGGTGGGGAAGGAGGTGAGGTGGCCTGAAGGGGTGAGCGACTTGAGGCGTTGTTGTTTCAGCTGCTTGAATCTACGGAGCCTGATTGCAGGAGCGAGAGTTGGGTCATCGTCAGGGCAGTTGGGCCAGGGGTGGTCCGAGAAGGGCGGCGCCGGGGGTCCATCGGAGGCTATTGTGAGAAGGGCCTCCTGTGTAGCCACGTGAGCTGCTTGGTTCTCAGGAGCGGCTGGTTCGTGACCGGGGTCCAGTCGATTCGGACTTGGCAGCCTGATATTCGGAGCGCAGTGATTTGATGAATAATGTGGTGGACAGAAGGGTGGGTGGACATGAGATGACAAAGTTCTTGGAGAGCTTTATATGAGTCTGTTAGGATGCGAAGGTTGGGGAGAATGGGAAGATGGTAATCGTACATAAAGTAGTCGAGAGCATCGTGGATAGTGATGAGCTCCGCGTCCGTTGAAGTAATATTGAGAATACGGTGATATTGGGCTCCCATGGTGATATTGGGCTCCCATCCATGCTGTTCCGACGTGTGGGTTTATGTGGCTAGCGTCGGTGTAGACATCAGTTTTTCCTGGTCGTTTAGTTGAGGCAAGAAGTCGGCAGCGTTGCTGTCGAAGCTCGGGCTTCCTGCGTGCGACGGGTTGAGAGGTGACGGATTGAGTGAAATGGGGCCGCTGCCATGGAGCATTGGTGCTGGAAAATTAGGTAGGGGATTATTGCTTCGTTGATCCCACGCGGTGAGGAGCACCCCTTGGTGGGTGAGACCTGCAGTTCGCAGTGACGGTGCGGGTGGGTGCAAATTGTTATCATTCTCCAAATGGAGAATGCTACACACCAAAAATAAATTTTCACCCTACTTCATGGTTTAGTCTCGTCCACCTTGAAGGTATTTTTTCAAAATGATAGTTTCATTATGTCTCGACCGACTCAACGAAGTGAGTATTTGAACTCATCCTGTCTTTTTATTTGCTTACAATAGCACTCCTCTCTAAAAAGCTTTCATAAATCCCTCGCGAATTCTTCTCTATGGGTATCAGTAACTGCAATAACGTGTAGAACTACGAGAAGAAGAAATTCCACTGTCTCGGGGCATCCAAAATGGGCTTCTGCCGCCGGGATGTATGCTCTGCCCTCCTGCGCTTCATTGATCGTTCCAATACATTCTCTTTATGATTGCGATTGGTCACAGTCACCTGGATTTTCTTGGAACCAAAGCTCTTTCGAACCTGTCTAAATTATCTTTTCTAAGCGTCTCTTAATTATATAATATTTCCATTTAGTTTAACCATCCTCTGCTGATTTACCGATCACATGATTGGGTATGTGCCATATATAAAGGCGCAACAGCAACAACCGTTTACGTGTTGTTAGCAACAACCGTTTGCAAGCGTTAGACTAAGGAGGTTTTAAATTTCCTTAGCGAAGCAACAGTACGTTCCAAATTCACAGTTTCGTCGCCTCGCGGGGTCCCTGCAGTTTGAGGTTGAATCATGAGTGCACGCGAAAGTTTAGACGCAAGAATCAAGTGTGGAAGAGGTTGCTTCGCAACCAATGCCCCGATAATTGGGGTAAATTAAGTGCGATGCACTTCTTAAGCGACCCTGAACCTGCGCCCACCGGCGATGTCCGCATAGCGTACCCACGTGGGGGATTGGCCAGGAATCTCCTCGTCTTTCTTGGCAACGGGGGGAGATGGGGATTGGCCAGGAATCTCCTCGTCTTCCTTGGCAACGGGGGGAGATGGGCGCGCGCTGCCTAGCCGCTGACATGGCAAATACCCATGTGGGGGATTGGCCAGGAATCGGGCGTGAGAAGGGCTAATGCACCCGCTTAAAGGAGTACTGACACGAAATTTCAAAGCTGAGATCCGCTCTAGCAATCAATTGGCGATGTCCGCATAGCATACCCACGTTAGGGATTGGCCAGGAATCTCCTCGTCTTCCTTGGCAACGGGGGGAGATGGGCGCGCGCTGCCTGGGCGCTGACATGGCACAGACCCACGTGGGGGATTGGCCAGGAATCGGGCGTGAGAAGGGCTAATGCACCCGCTTAAAGGAGTACTGACACGAAATTTCAAAGCTGAGATCCGCTCTAGCAATCAATTGGCGATGTCCGCATGGCATACCCACGTGGGGGATTGGCCAGGAATCTCCTCGTCTTCCTTGGCAACGGGGGGAGATGGGCGCGCGCTGCCTGGCCGCTGACATGGCACAGACCCACGTGGGGGATTGGCCAGGAATCGGGCGTGAGAAGGGCTAATGCACCCGCTTAAAGGAGTACTGACACGAATTTTCAAAGCTGAGATCCGCTCTAGCAATCAAGTACAACGACAACACAAATAGGTGTCTGTGAATAAATGCATCTTTCTTTCTTTGTAGGTGTGTGTGTGCGTGTGATCTCTCTTTCGCGAACATTACCGAACCGCGCAAATTCAGCTCGTGCATTCGCACTTTCACATTCTTCCCCTCGGGGAAATGCGGGGAATTTTTTAATTCGCTCGGGATATTTATAAACCAACTATTTTTAATGCCAAGGGGGAATGTAGGTCGCAACGATTTTCTTTTCTATCAAACCGACGCAGAAAACGTTTTTTGTTTAAATTATTACGCAGCTGGAAAGTTGCTTCTCCACGTGAAAGCATTGATTCGATTATCTATTCCCGGGATAAAATCCAAGATTTTTTCACCTGAGTAGCTGAAGGATTGCACATGGGTTTTACATTGGCGGTAACATTTGTCCTTACGAATATGCACAGGGCTACTGTGGAAAAGCCACTCTGAAGGAACTCGAGGACATTACGCCACTCGTGGGTCCAACCTGAGTGGCGGCTAGATAAGATTGCTCCCCTTCTTAAAAAGCAAGTTTTATGGTTCACGACAGATAATATCAGACCTATCGCCGTCACTTATATTGCAGGAGAATCGGTAGAAAAAAAATTACTACATAAAACGTAAAATATCTTAGAATGCCAGTACATCTTGAGCCGCAAACAGATTTCTTTTAGGAAGGGCTTTTTAATGTGGCGTGCTCACATTTATTTGGAGAGAAACATTCATTGGCCACGCTCACGAAAGGAAGTTTCCATGCTAATCGCATTGGATGTAACCAAAGCTTCCGACAGCGTTGAGTACAAAATTTTTTAACGCACTTTAAGCGTTTTCTTTTTCGAAACTACAGCGTCTTATACATCAGCAGTTTTCCGTCTAGTAAAAAAAAATTTTCTGAGCAGGGCCTGGCCTCTCCAGTGTACATTCTAACCCGAGGAATTCGCCAGGGGCCGTTTGTCTGCCGTACTTTTTAACATGTTGGTGAGCTCCATCCCCATACATCCAGACATTTAGGTGTAGGTTTCCGCGGACGACATTTTTTTTTCGCGTCAGCCAAGGACATCCACATGTTCTACCTACGTCGGCAGAAATATTTATGAGTGTTACAAGCTTGGCTGGAAGGCCTAATCTTGACCCTACATCTGAACCAGTGTGCTCTCTTTGTCTTTCCAGCT
Source organism: Haemaphysalis longicornis (assembly GCF_048455015.1). Lineage (NCBI taxonomy): Eukaryota > Metazoa > Arthropoda > Arachnida > Ixodida > Ixodidae > Haemaphysalis > Haemaphysalis longicornis. The sequence goes on along the minus strand of NW_027526295.1, from coordinate 143,992,981 downwards.
GGTGGCCCCATCTCCATTTCTCTAAGCTACCGCCAACAAACAAATCCCCTAGGTAGATTCCTTAAATTCCCACGTATATTATACGCGTACCATCTGAATTGGCGCGAACACATTGAATAAAAAATTATAAGAAGAGCGCGTTCTAATTCTGTTTTAACAATCCTAAGTATTAACAAGTTTGGAATGCGGTATGACATAATTTATTTGATATGCCAGATGTATGTACCGAAAATCCCACAATTTCAATGTGGGCGCTTCTGAGGAAGCTCTCAGTACAAACTTTGGCCACTTCTAATGCTGGGATGGCAAGCTCTGAAACTCTGCCTGGGTCTTCCTCGATATGAACCCATCAACATGTACATGAAAGCACGAATTCCCGCACAAGTTTTCCGCATGCGTACCCTAACTTTTGACGCATTCATATGAGTAATGGCGTTACCCATTACCAGGCTGCAAACGACCTTTGTAGCATGGCCTTTGTTATTTGTGAGCAGTCCATGGTCCAGGTTCAAAAACTCGCAGGTGATATTTGTACAGTCGTCACCAGACCAATTTCATATGGACCGTTCATCTATACCTGTTTCTAATCATTCACGTTCTTCTTTAGATGTAGCATTGAGTAAAAGTTTCTTCACGAATACCAAATTACTCCCATCGAATCTCTTATCAGGTCTTTTGCAGGAACACCTTACTGGTTTCCACTCACATGTCATCATTCCAAATGATGCCTCGGTCAAGAATGAGGAGGTAGGCGTGGGTGTTTTTTTCCCGGATTACAATAGGTCTTTCCCTTTGATTCTATGAATTTTCTACTTATTTTCGTGGAGATTATCTAACACTTGTCCTGGCCTGTCGAAAGCGTGATTCTACTGCACAACACGCAAAGTGTTTACTGATTCTCTTTCTGTTTTAACTGCTCGGTCGTGCCCAGAAGCCTCTTCCCATGGGTATGTACTGGCTCCCTCTTTACAAAGACTGCGTTTGGCAAGGGTACCCGGACACGCAGGCACCTGCTTGGATGAATCAACCGACCCTCTCCCGCACATTGCATTGGATGGCCCGGTCGTGGAGGTTCTACGCCCCCCGCACGGGGCACCTTGAGTATTTATGGTGACGGTACTGGCGATACCGCGGACCCCGAGCCCCCCAACATAAGCTGTGACCTACCGTGGTGATGTGTTTTTAAGGTGAAGGGTAGAAATCTCCAACGGTGGCCGTCGGAGACTTGGTCAAGCTCCGGCCGATGGGCTCCCTGCCTGTCTACCAGGCAGGGAGCTCCGGGACCTCTTTGACTACCAGGGTAACGTCAACGGAGAAAGTACCCCCGTCTCCCTGCTTTTATACATACTGTATGATATTTTCTCAACCCCCCCCCCCTCCAATGATCGGCCTCCCAAAAGAGGCCGCATCGAAGTACTTGCTAAAGAGAAGGGAGAACATTTCTAAAAACATCTTGCAGTTTATTCCACAGGCGACACCCCTGTTGGCAAGAAGTCAGTCATTCTTTTGGCCAAATGCATTGAGTCTGTTGTCGGCTCAGACTATGATGCTAAGAAGCTTTCATCCGGTGACCTACTTCAAGTAAAAAAAAAAATCAAAGAGAATACCTCCTGAAACAGACCAGGTTTGCTGACCTGGCTGTTACTGTGACTCCACATAGAACTCTCAACTCCTCTGAAGGTGTAATTTCAGAAAAGGAATTACAGTCTGAGACGGAGGTGGAACTTCTTCAGGCGCTTCAACCTCAAAGAGTAACCTCTGCCAAACGAATTGTAATCCGTAGAGCAAATGAAGAAATCCCAACAAAGCATCTTGTCTTAACATTTGATTTCACAACCCCACCCGAAAAGGTCAAAGTGGGCTTCCTAAGCTGCAATGTACGACCATATGTCCCTAATCCCAGGCGATGCTTTAAATGCCAACGATACGGCCATGGAACTCTATCATGTCGAGGAAAGCTGACTTGTCCTAAATGTTCAGAGTCTGACCATTCGTCGGATGACTGTCCAAACAGCACAGTGAAGTGTCCGAATTGCAGTGGCTCACACGCTGCTTATTCGCGAACCTGCCCAAAATGCAACGCAGAAAAAGAAATTCTACAAATGAAAGTAACAGAAAACATCACCTTTGCTGAGGCACGCCAAAAGCACAAGCTGCTTTCGGCCACATCTTATGCAGACGCTGCCCGCCGGTGGCAGGGGCGGCGTTTGGTCAGCACAGCGACACAGTGCTGCCTTACTGCTGATGTGTTGCTGTCCCGGCCCCCAGCTGAGAAGCCACCTGCTGCCTCTACAACACCTGTAGAGGCTGCGGGGGCCCCGTCTCTTGCCGGACTGCCTTCGGTAGTCCAGCGGTGGCAGGACTCGCCCAGTGTGGCGACTCCAGCAAATGTGGCGATTGGGATCGCCGGTGGGAGCTCTGCCACTCTCACTGTTTCCTCTTCACCTGCCCTAGGGACACCTGAGGGCAGGGAGATGGAGACGGGAAGGCCCACAGCAGCGCCCATCCTAGCTCCACCGCCTGCCCCGCCCGCGGCGCAGGCAAAGAGCACCCGAAAGGATACCAAGTCAAGGGGGCCCAGTCCGCTGGGCACCCCCTTGCCTTCAGATGACGACATGGGCGTCGAGCCCTTCCGGCTTTCATCCCAGCGGAAGGAACAGGCTGCGACGTCCAGGTCAGTAGAGAAGGCCAGAAAACCCCTTCCAAGAGTTCAAACCCCGAAAGACCATACAAAAATAGTCACACTCCAGTAGCTCCGAACACATCATAATGGGAAGGGAAGATATTGTTCAATGGAACTGCAGAGGCCTTCTGAATAATCTTGACGACGTGTATGAGATTCTGCATGCCAATCAGCCAAGTGTAATGTGTGTTCAGGAAACACACCTGAATTCCAAGAACACAAATTTCTTGAACAGTTACTTGATATACAGAAAGGACAGGGATGGCTGCACGCACTCTTCTGGGGGTGTGGCCATAATTGCCCGGAAATCTTTATCATGCCACCCTGTCACTCTGAACACTGTTGTTGAGGCTGTGGCAATTCGAACAATATTATTTAATAGGTTGATAACGGTATGCTCCATATACATTGCTCCGAATTTCACTTTTAAGCTCTGACTTCGAGGCGCTGGTTGACCAGCTGCCCGAACCATACATCCTGACAGGCGACCTTAATGCTCACAACTCTGTTTGGGGCTTTTCTCGCACGGATGCCTGAGGTCGCCTTATAGAGAAATTCCTTGCATCTTTAGGAGCATGCCTTTTCAACAATAAACAGCCTACATACCATAACATAGGACACAACACATACTCATGTCTTGACTTGGCGATTGGCTCCGCAGTTCTCTTTCCTCTCCTCGAGTGGGGTGTGGGCACTTACCCATACAGTAGTGACCACTTCCCCACCTCACTCACATACATAGGTAAAGGCCCATGCAGTCCATCTTCCCATAATAGGTTCAATGAAGCACGAGCTAACTGGAATACATTTACAGAGACATCCAAACTACACCACACATCCATAGGACACCTACACGTCGAAGAAGCTACCCAACTCCTCACGGCGCACGTCCTCGACGCCGCCGAAAAGTCTATTCCCCACGCCTCTGGTGCCCCGCGCAACCAGCGGAGGCCGTGATGGAATGAGGACTGTAGGCGGGCGCTAGAGGCCCACAACAAGGCGTGAAGTATCCTTCGTCGGTACCCCACGTCGGGAAACATCCCCTTGTTCAAACGGGCCAAGGCATTAGGAAAATGTGTGCGCCCTCAGGCAAAACGAGAGAGTTGGCGTACATTCATAACATCAATAAACTCCTACACAGACACACGGAAAGTATGGACACGTATACGCAAACTCAAAGGACAACAGACACACAGCCTGCACCTGGTCAGTACAACAGGGGACACTCTTGAAGACCAGGCTGACACACTCGCACAACACTTCCAACACGTGTCCAGTTCAGCACACTACACGAACACTTTCTTGAAACATAAAGCCTCTTGTGAAAAGAAGTCCCTACACGACAACAACAAATCGCAGACTTCTTACAACTCCCTGTTTTCACTACATCAGCTGAGAGCTGCTCTGAGCACGTGTAAACCCTCAGCTCCAGGCCCAGACATTACATACACAATGATACAACACCTACACGCAGGCACACTTGATACACTTCTACATCTATATAATAAAATATGGCTTTCGGGGCACATTCCAAACTCTTGGAACGAGGCTATAGTTGTAGCTTTCCTGAAGGAGGGAAAGGACCCGTCGTCCCCCTCAAGTTACCGTCCTATTGCCCTGACGAGCTGCCTGTGCAAGCTCTTCGAGAAGATGATAAACCGCCGGCTCGTGTACTTCCTTGAGTACAACGGTCTTCTCTAAAGCTGCCAGGCAGGCTTCAGGGCAGGGAGATCCACGAATGATCAACTCATAGCTATTGAATCGTATATTAAGGATGCCTTCGTGCATAAACAGTTTTGCGTAACTGTGTTTTTCTACCTCGAGAAGGCCTACGACACCGCTTGGCGATACGGGATCCTCAGTGACCTGAAGTATTTCGGTGTTTCGGGCCATATGCTCAACACACTGGCTAGTTATCTGTCCCAAAGAACGTTTCGCGTGAGAGTTGGTAACACACTGTCAATGATTCATGTGCAAGAAAACGGCGTGCCGCAAGGTGGAGTTCTAAGCTGTACTCTTTTTATAATTGAAATGAACTCTTTTGGGAAGGCATTGCCACCTACCATTTCTTACTCTATGTATGTAGACGACGTACAGATATCTTTTAAATCTTGTAATATGTCAATCTGTGAACGTCAGGTCCAGCTTGGTGTTAAAAAACTTGCCAGCTGGGCAGACAAGAATAGTTTTAAACTCAATCCAGGAAAAAGTTCTTGTGTTCTCCAAAAAGCGCGAGATCCATCTAGACCCAGATTTTACTCTGAATGGCGTTTCAATTCTTGTTAAAAAGGAACACAAGTTTTTAGGCATAATATTAGATAACAAGCTAACATTTGTTCCACACTTGAAACATCTTAAGCAAAAATGCCGAAAAACTATGAATATTCTCAAAGTTGTCTACACCAGTCGTATGGTGCAGACAGGCAACTCCTTCTGCGGGTTTATAGCGCCCTAGTGGGATCCCGCTTGGACTACGGCAGTGTTGTATATGGGTGCACAACAAAAACGGCACTAAAAATGCTGGACCCGGTGCTGCATTTAGGGCTACGCCTCGCCTGCGGTGCTTTTCGCACTAGCCCTGTCCAAAGTCTCTATGTAGAATGCAATAAATGGTCCCTAGATCACCAGAGGGTGTACATAGACGTTTTATATGCCTCAAAAATCATGTCTATGAACAATCATCCTTTTACTCCGACCATTCATGATGCATCCTCACAGCAACTCTTTTTAAATCGTCCATCAATCTCCATAACGTTTCCTCAAGAATGCGAGAAGAAGCCTCTGAGCTAGAAGTCTCGTTTTCAGGCATTCACAAGACGCCCATCATTAATTCAATTCCACCATGGCATCTCCACCCTGTGTCATGTGACCTGTCTTTTATGCAGTTTAGCAAGAACACGTCACCAAGGATTGCGATTCTGCAATATTTCTTGCTTGTGCGGCATAAGTACCGCTGTGAAGAGTTTTACAGTGATGCGTCCAAGACTGCAACGGCTGTAGCTTGTGCTGCGCATGGGCCAAATTTTAACGTCAGTAAAACAATGAACCTTTGTAGCAGCATATTCACAGCGGAAGCACACGGTATTTTAATGGTAATAAATCACATAGTCCAACATCAAATCCTAAAATCTATCGTGTGCACGGACTCTCTAAGCGTTGTACAAGCACTTGCACCAGGAAAGCATTCTAAAAACTTTGTCATCAATCATGTTTCTAAGGCTACCATGTCTGCATATGCATCAAACCTTCAAATAACTTTCTGTTGGGTTCCAGGGCACTCTGGAATGGCCGGGAACGAAACCGCACATCGAATGGCCACTGCAGCTACACTCTTGAATACAATTGACAAAGCAACAGTGCCATACACAGACATGAAGCCACACATCAGACACCAACTTCGCAACAGATGGCAAACACACTGGAGTGAACAAATAGATAACAAGTTACACGTTATAAAACCACGCTTTGGACCATACACAACTGACACACGCAGCAGATACAAAGAAGTTGCGCTTGCTAGGCTACGGATAGGACACACACATGTCACACACTCGTATCTCCTCACGGGGTCTTCAAAACCACAGTGTGGCAGGTGTGGAGAGGCCGTATCCGTAGTTCACATACTCATTCAATGCAAAGCACTTCCCACAACACGACGCAAACACTTCCAACATCTATACAGACTACACGTCCCACTACACCCACCGTTTTTCCTCTCTGACGATCCCATGTTTTCTATCAAGTGCGTTTTTAAATATTTAGAAGTTCAATTTCTAGACCTCATTTCATACCACGCGTGATCACTCCCTGGCCCTATACACCAGCCATGCTCATTGTCGTTTTATTATTTTACTTTTGTTTTTGCTGACTTTTCGTAGTGTTTAAGGTTTCACCCACCCCTCATATATGACTTTTGTTTTGGCGCTCTTTGCCCCAGTTGGCCTTGCGCCATAAACATCCAACCATCATCAGGTTCTACCGCCCACTTTTCTCCGTTCGGCAAGTTTTCGAAGGTTATGACTATGTAATAATTATAACTAAGAAGTGGAGTAAACTGTTTCAGTGAACGTTTTTATCAACCGCCCTGGACCCCGACATAATTTGAAGGTAGACTAGTACAATGCATAGCTGATTCTGCGTGGGTAGGTTCTGAGCTCTTTCTCTGAGCTCGTAAGTTCTGAGCTCGCGTATGTTCTAACTCATGGAAGTGCCGGATTAGTCTTTCATCGGCTTAGGAGCGTAGCCTAACTAGATTTCACTGGGTTGTACCAAGCTTAAATTATTACTTCCACCACGGTATCCTGGCCTTCTAACCACTCTATGCGATTGGTAACGAAATAGTGACAGTCGAACATTTTTTCCTCTGCGGCCGATCCCTATACAAAAAAGATACTTGGAAAATGTGTTCAATCCATTGGCCCTCCCACTGTCTGTCCCTTTAATAATATCATGCGGGTCGAATGTGCTAGTTTTTAGCCACGGGAATCATTCCCGTGCCATACACTTGTTCATTTTTGGAACTGGCCGTTTACACTGCTAGTCCCCCAATGAGCAAGCCGGCCTTCCCTCCAAAATCTGCCGGCGTCTATCATCACTGCTATCAATGCCTCCTCTCTCACTGCCGTTCCTTCATCACCGTGGTGGTGGTGGTTCCAGTAAAATGGCGCGTACCCACTGAGGGGGATTGGCCAGGAAATGGGCGCCTTACCGAAAGAAATTGGGTAATTTTTGTAGGGAAAGAAAAATATTTAAATTATAGAATTGATTAGCAATAGATTACTAGAGAAATCAAAGTAATGAGATCAGAGAAAGGAATAAAAAAGGGAGAAAGGGAGAAACGAACACCATTGAATGAAAATTTGAAGCCAGAAACACGAAGAAAGAAAGTGGTACAGACGAAGCAGTGAACTGGGCGCACTTATTCTTGACAAGGAAATCCTTCTAAGCTAAATGATGTCTAGCACGGCAGACGGCCTGATTCCAGGATGAATGAGTGCAACGCACTGCAAAGATTCCCGTGGCAGAATCCCAGTTCCCTCGCCCCGAATGACAACATAACTGAAGCAGACAGCGGGAGGTTTAGCCGGCTGCATGTACTTTCTAAGTATCTTCGTCTTATCGAGGAGAACTGTCGGCAGCAGAAGAAGAAATGGTCGATTGTTTCTGGTTCTTTGCAAAAGGCGCATAACGGCGAAAGAGCCAAATTAGAGCGGTGCAAGTAATAATTTAAATTTCGCACACGACAGCGAAAGTTAGGGAGGGTTACTTCACAAGCTCGCGACTGACTTATGTTGCACTTCTATGAGTACCGGAGGTGCTCGAGCTCCGAGTCCTCGTAAGCAGAATCAGGCAGACCTTGAAGTAAGCACAGCCTACGGAAGCGAGCCGAAGTTACTAACTTCGGCTCGCTTTCCCTCATGAGGGAAATGGCAGCAGAACCTCCACCACTGGACCGCCCAATGCCATTCCCTCCAGAGCATCCGCCGATTCGTTAAGCCAGATACCTGCATGTCCAGGTACCCAGACCAAACGAAGTTCACGAAGGGAGGAAGGCGCTAAAGAAGCAAAGACTCGACGTATGTGGAATAAAGTTGAAGAAGTAAGGGCAGAACAAAGCGAAAAAGAATCCGTGAGAATTATTGCCTGTCGTTTCAAGGAACCAAGCTTAAGAAGGGCCAAGACTATTGCGAGAAATTCTGCGTGGAAAGATGCAGTAAAGTTAGGCAGCCGGGGGAAACGGCCCAATCTAGACCGGAAGATAAAATACCTACGCCTGCCCTCTCCTCCCGGACAGAAGCATCGGTTGCAACAATGGCGTGGAATAGGAAACCGTTCAGATGATCCTGTAGGAGGCCTGTTAAAAGGTTCAGAGGGAGTAATTTCGCGTTAGAGGGAAATATCTTATGAAAAGAAATATCTAAGTGCGACACCCTGTCAAGTACTGGAGCCGACAAGAGGGCCACATTTAATGGGCCAAGCAGAGATTGTACAAAGACCGTGTGTGGATGTTTGAATCGCGGCCATGAACTGCCGAAGAACAACGAAGGCCACGTAACAAATGCAGTTTGCGGCCTGGATATAGGCGATTACATGACTCGTAAAAATGCATCTACGGTGAAGGCATGCATGCGTGAGACTAATTGAGGAATACGGGCTTCCATGTATAAAATTTTGATTGGTACATAACAGGGAAGACCCAGACATAAACGTAGAGCTTGTCTTTCGAGCATTATCAACGGGCGAAGTTTGTAGTGGGGACACCCGGAGAATAGCACACATCCAAATTCTTGAATTGGCCGGACGTACATTTTGTAAATCATTAGTAGGGTGTCACGAAGCATGCCCAATCTTTTGTGACTTAGCCCTCTCAAGAATGACAAGGCGCGAGCCCCTTTAGTAGTACTGTAATCTATGTGTGGACGCCAATTGCGGGTATATTCGTATAAAATTCCCAGATATTTTAAGGAATTGAGCTGAGGAATGTCCTGTTGCCGGCAAATAAGAGATATGAAGACTGAATCGCTCACTGGGAATGGAAGCAGAGCACAGTTGTTCACAATTAGGGTCAAGCGAAGGCCATCCAGCCAAACCTCTAAAGCGCCTAATTACGACTGCATACGCCGATACAACGTGTGTGTATATATATATATATATATATATATATATATATATATATATATATATATATATATATATATATATATATATATATATATATAATATATATATATATATATATATATAGATATATATATATATATATATATATATATATATATATATCCCTGTATGAAGTGAAAAAAGCAATATCATCCGAGTAAACATACGCCAGAATATCTGGATTTATCGGAACCGAGCTCTTTAAAATATTAAACAGCATGGGAGAGGGAACAGAGCCCTGGGGAAGACCTCGCGTTTGACTGTATATAGGAGAGGACAGGCCCTGCTGTCTTCTTGTTTTATTCCTTTACATACTCTTCATAACTCTTTTTCCTTATCTTCCTTACTTTTTCGTAGTTCCTATTTATTATTTGTTTTAGCACTTTCTGGTGCTATAGCTCAAGTTTGGGCAGATACTTTTTTCTTTGACCGACTTTATACGCACGACGTCGTGTAGTCTGGCGAAAGCCATTATACGCACGACGCGACTGAGGCGCCAACGCGGCAGTTGTTGAAAACTGAAAGCGCCCTCATCATACGGGTTGCGCATGGAAGAAAGAAAAGGTTGGGTTGCGGGTACCCCAAGCCCCTTGGCGGCTTCGACGGAGGCGGCATGGCATTCCAAGTTGGGGCACGATTTAGTTGCTTTAGTGATTTTGATCGCGCCTTAAGAGAATTTCAGTTCCGGAACAACGCCTTTTGCGTACTGAAAGCTGCAAAAACAGTGGACGTCGACAATTCGTGGCTAAGTGTACGACTTGAACGACTGCAAAAGAAACTAAAGTACACAAACGCGACAACAGACTCGGACATCACGATAACAGAATCGGAAAATAGACTCGGACATCGCCGTGAGTGTTAATTAAAGCGCCCTTTTATTTTCGGAACGATCGGTGCAGTTTGTTGTTGAGCGTCGCGATTGCACGCATGGCTGTTAATATATTACGCGCTGATACTTCTACGTATGCCATTTTGTTTTATTGTGCGGAATAAACTGGTCCTTTCTGTTTCTTGCGTTTCGGCGTCATTTCGTCGAGGGGGGTCAGGCTCGCGAACCCTTCGCACATGAAGGAAGTTCCTTCACAACGTATACATAAACCAAGCAGTTCTTGGAACGTTCAGTGAACATTTGGTTTCTAACTTTTACTGTACGTAAATGGCTAATGCCCAAAGCAAACATGAAAGTTGTTATCATTGCTCAACACAAGTGGATTTACTTGAAATTAAATGTCCTGGATATTCATTTCGAAATGGTGAAAATTGGCTTGCACGTGGCCACCGAAATCCGTTTAAGAATAAAATGAAAAGGGGGTGCATCTGACGGTTTTTTTATAATTTGTTGCAACTGAACTTGAATCTGTAACTTTCCTAACGCCCATGAGTAGAACAATTTGAGTAGAACAATCGTTCAGGCTATCGGTCAACGTAATCCTCCATATGCGTGTTAATCCTAAATATAGGACAGGTGAGCTTCCATCCCACAGTATTAATTCGGAGGCTGGATAAGAGCACCGCCATCCGTTGTGGGTTCGATGCGATCGCCACCCGAGCGCTTCTGAACTGCATTGACTATGCAGATTGTAAGCCGAGATAAGAAATACGTGAAAATTATAACCTAGGTTATTTCTAGGGAGCTGAACGTTATTTAAGAGCCCAAAATTTCCCATCGGTAATTGGAAATATGGTTGGTCTGTCAAGGACGTAATGTGGCACAGAGCATGTTAAATAAGTCGCATAGCTGCAATCGTAGGTGAAATAAATGCATTATCCGGTTCTATGTCTTGCTTTGCATCCATAACATCAGCTGTGATTTTTTTTATTTTTATATTGTGATACGGGGCGCGAAAGCTAAACGAAAACCCATTTCGAGGAGCGTTGTACGGCTGTCATTTGAACGATCGGCTTCGCAACCCGTGGTGTGGTACCCATGGTGCGACGGAAAAGGGCGAAAGAGCCCCTTAAATTCGGCAAAACGCTCTATCAGGGCGATTGGGACGGGCGGAGCAACAGCGCGGCGCCGGTTGCTTTGGCTGCCGCGTTGGCGCGTCATTCACGTCGTGCGTATAGTGGCTTCCGCCAGACTTCACGACGCCGTGCGTATAAAGTCAGCCTTTTTCTTTTTACATTCCTTTTCCCTAACCGCCTGCTTAAAATGCGCTCGTCATATGTGTTTCCTTATTTCCTGAGTGTAGTTTTTCTCAGTGAGCGCCCTTTTCCTTGCCAATCCCCCTGAGTGGATACGAGCCACAGCTTCTATTAGCACCAGAGACACCGCCTGCCATTTATCTGCCACTGCCCATCCAACATCTGCCAGCTCTGTCGTGTACGACCGTTCCGAAACCTCGTCCTTACTTGAAGCCGCCACTTCTTATCCTATCCAAGCAGATCCAGGTACATTCATTCGTGAAGGAACTTGCGAACGGCATAACAGTAAAATACTCCGTGCCTGAAATTGCCCGAAGGAACACCAATGCAACGAAGCCAGCTACGCCCAATATCATGGGGGGACTTGATCGACTGGAGAAGATGGTACCGCTACTCACCGACACGCGACGACGAGACCGCTGTGGCTAGCTCGAAGCCGTCACGGAAGCTCCGCCAACCGGGGTCAAGGCCTACCGTGGATGAGATGCGGATGCCTGGTCCGATTACCGCCACAGTGCTGGCATCCTGTGTCCTGGATTTAAATGACGGCCCCTCGCCTCACCTCTCCGAAGTACCACCGCCGCAAGTAAGATGACGCTTCGCGACAGTGTAAACTTTAGCCTCCTCCACAGCCACGCTAAGAAAAACAAGTTTCCCTTTGAAAACAGCCGTCGCGATAAAAAAAATCAAGATACAGACTGCGCACAACACTGTGTAGTCCGTGTGCAATGGCTATACGCGAGACGTCAGAAATTTTTGGAGCGCAGGTTACGAAGCTAAAACATTCGCTTGCCTGAAGCTTGTCAAAGAAACGGCTCTGACTTCTGTACCAGGCTCTGGTTGTAATACCGGCGCTCCGTGATTTAAACTTTGGAATTTCTTAAAAGACCAGCTTTTTAAAACAAATATATCAATAATTTGTTATGGATCCCAGCAATAGATTTCCTATAGGGGGAGGGGGATAAGTTTTTGGGCGGATTCGGCATATGGCACCAAAAGCGAGGTCTGCGCTTCGGGAATTCCCTTTTTCTAGCAATAAGATAAACTTGAATGCATTATTTTGGAAAGACTCCGGTGGGATGGAATTTTCGAGGTGGCTGTATATACAATGGCGGTATAAACAGTCAGTACTTCAAAAAAAAAAAACCAACTCGTGCGAGTATAGCCGTGGCGGTGGTACAACGTGACGTCGCGCCTCATCCAAAAATTAAAGGCAATTCCTCCTAGCGGGCGCGTCGTTGGTCCAGATCTCTATAGCTCCTAGCCAGGCAAACCTATCCGTTTGTCATACATATCTTCGGTAAAGTACCGCGTTAGAACTCATTGCACGTGCAGCCGACTTCAAGCAATGGCACGTCATCCTTTCCTGCAAAAAAACAGGTGGTGCGAGAAGTACGGCTATAGGGTTGGCTACTCCGGTGGACAGCCCACAAAAAGGGCGCTTACCTGGAAAAGCTATGCTTCTCACTTAAGGGAACATATATGAAAATGCATTTAATGTAGGCGTTTAGGGGAAAACCGATAATATAAACCGAAAAAATTACATATTGATGCAACAGAAGATAGGCCCCACTTAGTATTAAAAGATGAAAAAATCACATCAAGTGAAGCAACAAAGGAGATAAAGGAGTCATAAAAAGTATGTTACGAAACAAAACTAGAAAGTGGTTGGTGAAGGAGACGCAGTGATGGTAAGGCAGTGACAGTAGGTACTGTGCAGCGCGTCCATATCACGTTCCTGCCTCGCAACAACTACGTGGTTGCCAAATACCATCAAATTGTTCTCAAACCATGGTCTGTTTCCCGTCACTCGAAATCTGTCTTTAAAGCCCGGATAAATTTTCTATAGGCACTGTTGGGACCGGGCGGGGGCACCCGATCCGAGCTCCGTTGCCTCCGACATACGAGTGGTAGCGTGTATGATGCGAGCGGCCAGCCGCTGTTGCAGCCGTGAAGAAGTCCAGAAGCCGTAGGCTAACGTAACTGTTTACTTCATAGCGAGAGGTGAGCCGAAGCCAAAGAACAATGCCCCGACGGGCGAGGTTACAATACAGGACTCGAGCAGAGCGACAACATCGATTCGCTGCTCTAACAGGAATGAGTTACAACGCTTGGGAGCTCTATTTATACCCAACAGCGATAACGGTCAAACGCAACACGTGGGAACACGCACTACACTCTTTCCAGAGTTCGTAAGCTGTTCATAGCCTCGGGCACGTTGAGTCCGAGAGAGGGGAGAGAGGAGGACTCCGTTGCGATCACCGGGGCCTCTGTCCTTGAAGAGCGTGGAGACGAGCCACGCAGGCAGCCGCCGAAGTTCAGCCGCCGTAGGCAGCCGCCGAATGCGCAGAGAGCGAAGCGTCTGACGAGGCTTTGTCGCAACTTGTTGCCGACATGATTGCGCCTGTTTTCGAAGGCGCACGAGTGGCTTCGCCGCACAGCCGAGGAGTGATGCGGGGAAGTACTGCGGCGCTGGCCCATTCGTAACAGCTTCTCCGCCGGGGGTCCGAGATCCCGATGGATAAGGGTCTGCAACCGTTGTCCGGAGGGATGCTGTCGAAGTGAAGTGTTCGGCAGACGCTCGACTCCAGGCCTTGTCTGTACGACACCGTGCTGGAGCTTCACCGGGCGGGTCACTGGACGAGTAGTGGCTCCCCAAGAACGTCTCTGGCTTGGTCAGGCAAGCAACAGAACAACACAGGAAGACACAACCGCATCGCCGGCAAGTGCGAAGACAAATCATCATTGAAGATCTACCAGGCTTTTAGTTGCGAAAAGTACGCGAATAACTAACTACTCTAGTTATATTTTTGCCCAGCAGTACTTTAGACACGTGAACAAACCTGAAAGTTGACATTTCGCGTGATTGGAAATGTCCCATACAAAAAAAATTGCAATCGTAAAGGGCGAAACCTGCGTCAGGAAAAACAATGAACTTGAGAAAGTCAGGCGTCTACAGGCCCCTTCTCGTGCTGAGAGGCGCGATTTCAGCTCTCGTCATTGCTCCGAGCCTTCCCCTTCTTGTATCGCACTTTAGGTGCGCCCGTTCTCTGAAAGAGACTGCTGCGACCGCGTGAAAAGACTCCGGTCGTCTTGTTCGAAAAAGGTCGAGCGCGCGGAGGAGCGAGCGGGATTTTCCAGCGTTCAAACGAGAGGCGCGCACTCCTTTTTGGAAGCGGCGTTCCCTTGGCGCGATGCAAGCTCACGGCTTTGCCCCTTGGCGTGCCCGCACTGAAACGCGAGCCACAAGTACGCGCGGAGGTTTTTCCTCTCTCCTCGTTGCTCGCCTTTCCACGAACGCGTTCGGCAAGCAAACGCCTGAACGCGTTTACGTTCTTTCCCTTAGGCTGGTCTGTTCCCGACTTCGGCTCAGCCGTAGGCGACACCGGATTCTCAACAAGCTCAGCCGATGTTGGCCTATCATGGGGAGCATCACCTGGGAGTGACACGGGCACGACGAGCTCTTTAGACACCGGGTAGCTTCGTACAGTCACTACCTCGTCGTCCCTCGCGCTTACGGCGGCAGCCTCAGCAAGCGAAGCCCGAAGCGTGTTCCCGTTCTGCTTCCTCACTGCCAGAACTACACTACAACCAGGCTGCTCTGTCTCAAAAGACGGCTCGGCCGCCCCAGACACCTGAATCTCTACGAGCTCGGCTGGCCGTGGCTCGAGGTCAGCTACCTGAGCTGGTGGCAGGACGGAATCGGCTTGCTCAGTGGCGAGATCGTCCTGATTGCCGACTGAACTGTGCAAACCGCTCGCTGCTTCGAATGCAGGCTTTGCCACCACATCGCTCTTTCCCGCACTACCGTCCGAAGGAACAACCTCCGTTTCAGCGGACTCGTGCGGCGTCTCGGAAAGCTCATCGTTTACGCATTCCTGCGAAACGTCGCTATCTCGCGAAGTGCTCACGTTCACGTCAGCAGCAGTTCCCTCGACGTTGCTGGGACCGCGTGAAATGACACCGGCCGTTGTTTTCGACGAAGGCCGAGCGCGCGGAGAAGCGAGCGAGATTTTCCAGCGTTCGAACGTAAGGCGTGCACTCCCTTTTGGAGGCGGCGTCCCCCTGGCGCGATGCGAGCTCACGGCTTCGTCCCTTCGCGTGCCTGCACTGAAACACGCGCCGCAAGTGCGCGCAGAGGTTTTCCCTCTATCCTTCTTGCTTGCCTTTTTACGAACGCGTTCGGCAAGCGAACATCGGAACGTGTTTACGTTCTCTCCTCTAGGCTGATCGGTTCCCGACTTCGGCTCAGCCACAGGCGCCACCGCAACCTCAACTAGCTTAGCCCATATGGGCCTATCGTCGGGAGAATCAGCTGGGAGTGACAAGGGCACGACGTGCTCATTACACACCTCGTAGCTTCCAACAGACCCTATCTCGGCGTCCATCGCCTTTTTCGCAACACCCTCAGCAAGCGAACACCGAAGGGTGTTTTCGTTCTGTGTTGCGGCTGTCAAGGCTACACTAGATCCATGCTGCCCTGTCTCAAAAGACGGCTCAGCCGCCCCAGACACCTGAATCTCTACGAGCTCGGCTGGCCGTTGCTCGAGGTCAGTTACCTGAGCTGGTGGCAGGACGGAATCGGCTTGCTCAGTGGCGAGATCGTCACGACTTCCAACTGAGCCGTGCAAACCGTTCGCTGCCTCGGCAGCAGGCTTTGCCACAACGTAGGTCTCTTCTGAACTGCCGCCGTCCGAAGAAACAACCTCCGTTTCAGCGGACTCGTTTTGTCTTTCGGTAGCCCCATGGTTTACGCACTCCAGCGAAACCTCGCTATCTCGCGAAATGTTCATGTTCAGACCGGTAGCCATTTCCATGGCCTCCCGCGAATTTGAACCGTCTGAACACTCCGTCGAGATCTCTACAACAAACGCCGGCACATTATCGCACTCAGTGGACACGCACTGCCCTCTGCCGCCTCTGCCGACAGTCTGAGCTAACGCGCCGTCGTTATCTCTCTCAGCAACCTTGACGCGCTGCGGGGCAGCAACGGTCGCTTCCGACTCGCGCTCCCGAGCGTCTGCTACTTTCTTTTCGTTACCGTGGCCAGTTTCTCTATCCACGACAACGAGGTCTTTCTCGAGCAACAATTCTAACTCGGGCTTCGCTTCTTCCTGCTCGAGTTGAATTTCGTGCTCTAGGTTCTTGTTCTCCCATTGCAGTCTCTCTCTTTCGAGCCTCTTCCTTTCCCTTCGGATTCGCTCGATATCGAGAGCGTACCACCGCATCTGCCTCTCGAACTCCTCACGCCGGCGCTCAGCCTCAGCCTCTGCGTCTGCCTCTGCGGCCTGACGTTTAGCCTTTGCCTCGGCGGCCTGACGTTTCGCGGTCTCCCTGCCATTGATCAGCTCAATGCATTCCGACAGCTCCTCATCGTCAGCCCCGACAGCGAGTATAGCCTGTATCAGCTCTGGCTTTCTCAGCGCGTCCGTAACATCCAAGCGCAACTCTTTTGCAAGCTCCAACAACTGCGGTTTTTTCAACGCTTTCAAATTCATGGACGGTCTAGAGTACTGCTTTCCCACTGCTCCAAAAATGTTTTGCGCGAATAACCCACGCGACAAAAACACACGCCCTACCAGCTATCCTCAGAAGCCTGGTAAAACTCAGTGAAGAAAAGTCCCGCACTCACCCTTGACCGCCGTGAATTCTGCGAAGTCCGAAGCCGCCTTGACGTCCGTGGTGTTGGGTCTTGCACCGCTGGCTTCAGGTGTTACGAAGTTGCCATCCGACCGCTGCCAACCAGTTGTTGGGACCGGGCGGGGGCACCCGATCCGAGCTCCGTGCCTCCGACATACGAGTGGTAGCGTGTATGATGCGAGCGGCCAGCCGCTGTTGCAGCCGTGAAGAAGTCCAGAAGCCGTAGGCTAACGTAACTGTTTACTTCATAGCGAGAGGTGAGCCGAAGCCAAAGAACAATGCCCCGACGGGCGAGGTTACAATACAGGACTCGAGCAGAGCGACAACATCGATTCGCTGCTCTAACAGGAATGGGTTACAACGCTTGGGAGCTCTATTTATACCCAACAGCGATAACGGTCAAACGCAACACGTGGGAACACGCACTACACTCTTTCCAGAGTTCGTAAGCTGTTCATAGCCTCGGGCACGTTGAGTCCGAGAGAGGGGAGAGAGGAGGACTCCGTTGCGATCACCGGGGCCTCTGTCCTTGAAGAGCGTGGAGACGAGCCACGCAGGCAGCCGCCGAAGTTCAGCCGCCGTAGGCAGCCGCCGAATGCGCAGAGAGCGAAGCGTCTGACGAGGCTTTGTCGCAACTTGTTGCCGACATGATTGCGCCTGTTTTCGAAGGCGCACGAGTGGCTTCGCCGCACACCCGAGGAGTGATGCGGGGAAGTACTGCGGCACTGGCCCATTCGTAACAGCACCCTTGTGCTGATCCAATTTACTGGTATGCGGTTCCGGAACAAATGGTACCAGAACAAACGGCACTGGAATGAATGGACCCATAACAAATGGTCCAAACTTCAAAGTAGAAAAAATGGTCCCACCACTACTGCACCTATGCACGAGCGCCTGTATGAGGAAATGATGGTGGGGAACCGCGCATTTTCATTTGTGGAGTTTGTATTTGTGCGCAATGAATGGTGCGTCTGTTCATATGTAATGTGATTAAATGCTATATACAAATTTTTTGTCGCACCTGTACGTCCTCCCGTGCTTCATTTGCTCTTCTTTTAAAGACGATAGTCTTTCTTGGGCTACTCAAACCCAGAAATTTTGGTCTGTCTGTATGTCTGTATGTCTGTATGTCTGTCCGTCTGTCTGTCTGTGACCCGATTCAGCCACCCGGCCAAAGCAAAACAATGCCTGCGCAATAGACTTATATAGCCACAGCTAAATCTACCCGTCTATGTCCGGTGGAATGTTCATACTTGTCAACATTGTTGAAGAAGAACAAGACATTACGCAAATATGAGACAACAAATCAATACAGAAGTGATATTTGCAGTGTTCCTTCATAAAAAAATCAAACATGCTTGAATTTGCGAAATTAAATACTTCATAAACTGCAGAAAAAGAATTCACTCCGCCGTCGCCTGCTCTCGCCCGCGCCACTATAGCTTCTGAGGCCATTTTAAGAAATTAACCGGCAACAGTTACGCAAGGTTCCACTAGGTAGGTTCCACGTTCTGCTTGCAACGCACGTGGAGTAGGGAAACGCGGTTCTATAAACGCTGTAGTAGGGCGCCTCGATTAACGCGCGTCTTCGCCGTACGGCAGCGTTCGCATCAAGTCACCCGGTTTGGAGCAGTGGAACGCGGGAAATTTAAAATGATTTAAGCAAACCTTTGGTGTCTTTACCTTGGGAGGAGCGCGACGCAAGAGGAACGACATGAGAGGTGAGCGGGAAAGCGAAGGGAGGCATTTACTTCGCAAAAGCCGATAAAGACTATCGTCTTTTGACGGCATTTGCAACGAAAGGAGCAGATACGCGGCCAATTTTTTCCTTATTCCCAGTGCCAGGAAAACCAGCGGCAAACATTTGAATCAAATCTGCACACACTTGTTAGTTTACAGCGAATGTAATGAAGGGCTGCCAGAATTTTCCTTCATGAATGGACTGTTCTTATGAAGTGGAGAAACACAACTGCTGTTTAAATTTAACTGGTTAACTTACAATACTCGCAGGATATAAACGTTTATTGACCGCTCAGAAGCGCCTGCCAATTGAGCCTTCGTGGTGAGCTTATTACAGTGACGGTATTTGAAGTGGTTAAACGGCATTTTTAAAACCAAAAAATGCAAAAATAAATAGTAACTACAGAAATTATGAAAGTGAGCTTACCAGATCAAAAATATGAATTTTATACCAATGCTCAAAAGGAGAGGAAAGAACGCAAGAATGGCGAGTACCGAAAGATGAAGGAAGATGTTAAGGACGATGAATTATTGGCGAAATTAGGGCACTTATTTCCTCTAAGTATGTAAATGTATGTATCTGGGCAAGCAAAACATGCGAAACGTGTAAAGCAATACAATAACTCAGCGTACGTAGGCACTCTTAGCCAAATATTGATTAAAAATCGCAGTAAACAGTCTGCGTATGAATGATTAGAATCCCAGCAGAATTTCTGAAGGTGTCCTGCACACCAGTCTCCTTCGGCCATTACCCACAAAAGTGATCATACGCCGATGTCGTTCATGAAGCACGACTCGTGTTTTTTTTAATCTGATAGTAATGCTGCGAGGAGGTACAGAAACAAGCGGAATACCATAGTGAACAGCAGTGCCGTGGCCAGTACATTTTCTAGTGGGAGGGAGGTATAACTGCGGGTTATAGGAGGGGAAACGTTTTGCGGAAAAAAACACTAGCACCTGCATACACATTTTCTGAAAAAAAGGGGGGGAGGCTGAATCCACAAACCCCCCGCCACTCTCCTTGCTATGTCACTGTTGGAGAGAATTTTTTACCTTTATTTATTCACTCAATGAAACATTTGTAGCCACTTAAAACTATGTTACATAATTTAACTACAATCATTTTACTCAGACAGATGTCCGGGACCGATTGTTCCGAGACGATTTGTTCCGGAGAAATAGGTTCAGAGACCATAAGTTTCGGGACCATACGTCCCAGGACCTTAAGTTCCGGAACAATGTCTTCCTACTTTCGAGTTGGGGTCATGGGTTCCGGACCTATGGTTCCTGAGCCATTTGTTCGACGAACATTTGTTGCTACAGTCACTAGTGTAGCACCTGCGGTGCTTTGCCGCTGTCATTCGCTGCCCGTTTCCTAGGTTTCCTCTGGCAACACCACCTTTGAGTACATTCCTTACCTGTGTGCTTCGACATCGGAAGGCGGGTGCCGTTATGGGGTACGAAGAGGTTTTTTACTTTTTCCTTGCAACGCCAGGTGTTACCACATGTCTTACTTGTTTTTTTTTTCTTCTCCGTCAGTGTCATTGCATCACCGCCATTGCTCTTGCCTTGACGAGCTAAGCTGATACGCCAAGTTCAGGCGGGATTCACACTACGGACGCGTAGGCTGGCGGAAGCGGACGGATATGGGACATTGCGAAACCAACCTCACTGGAAGATCAAGCTCGGTGCCGCATCCGGAGAAACTAGGAGATGACTGCCCGTAGGAAGCAAGGCGACTGTCGATCCTCCCAACACAGCTCTACTTTTATAAGCGAGCCGCGAGAGTTAATGTACACAGTGACGGACTGCAGACATGGCCCGCCTTGGTCACAGACAATCTGGGATAAAATGTCTGAGCTTTGCATGTCTGAGCTTTGCAGGTGCGAATGTTTTTCGCAACTTCGCATCTTATTTTGTTTGTTTTTTGAAGGGGGAAAACGAAGGAGGATTGGAACTGATGGCCGGGAAAATAGTCAATAGAACGACGGATCATAGACTAACATAAAGCCTGTCGCTTGCCCAGACTCCTTACTGTACAACTTGTCCGGGTCTGCTCTGCAATGAGTCCCGGCTATGGGAGATTGTCCAATTTATTGGACAACGCTTCGTCGTCTGCTACCACCACAGCGCCCACTATTTTGAGTTGAAAACTGCTTTTTAGTTTTTTTGACAAACTACTAGCGCCCTCTGTCAAGTATAGATAATGCCAGTGCAGCGACGCGCCTGGCAAGCCAGTTCAAAATGGCCGCATCCAGCAGTGGCGCGTTCTACGGCACCGCCCGTCAAAGTAAGTGTTATTTCAAATGTTTTGCTTGTACCTGTGCCGTTTTTTAGCTATTGTTGTATTTTTAATTAGTCGGCGCACCTTTTGGCATGTTTTTTTGCATTACACGTTGAGTTATTTTTGGTTTGCCAAGCGCGTCTTCGTTGCGTCCAATTTATTGGACAACAGGACTCGGCTCACGTCGTCCTGACAGGGCTGACACTTGAATGTACGCGTGCGCTGCATTGCATTAACCTTTAATATGCTTGTTTCTCTCGTTTTATTTTTGTTTATGTTCTATTCAGGAGACCGATCAAGGATTACCGATGGTGCTGCCGAGCGTATTTTGGAAAAAAAAGAGGATGATCGGCTATGGAGGATCAGGCCATTAGCTGAAAGGTTGCTTGAAGGATGTCGCAAACTTCCACAAGAGGAATGTCTCAGCGTTGATGAGCAGATGATCCCGTTTACAGGGAAGACGCAGTTGAAACAATTTGTCCCAAGGAAGCCTAATCCAGTAGGACTTAAGAATTTTGTCTTGGCAGCTCCAGATGGGCTTGTTCTGGACTTTGAGATTTATCAGGGGAAAAAACCCTGTTGTTCCCAGGCTGTTCTAGAATAGCCGAATCAGCAGTCATGAGGCTTTCTCAGAGCCTCAGTCCGGGAACAAAGCTGTTCTTCGACCGCTATTTCACGTCATCATCTCTGCTAGATAGGCTTGTTGACAAGGGAATTGGAGCCACAGGCCCTATCATGAATAATCGCCTACCGAAAGGTGTCAAGTTGTCCTCTGAGTCACAGCTCAAGGATGTTGGGCGTGGTGCAGTCGAGATGTGCGTTCGTAGTGACGATAAACAGATGGCAGTGCGGTGGTACGACAACAAAGCAGTTACGTTCCTGTCGTCACAACATGGAAAACAGCCACTGGACTCATGCCGCAGGTGGTCGGCAAAAGAAAAAAGTACATAGACGTACAAAGGCCTCACATTGTACAAGCGTACAATGCCTACATGGGTGGCGTGGACATGGCTGATCGAATGATTAGCTATTATCGTCTTAAAGCACGCGTGAAAAAATGGACAGTCAGGTGCATTTTCCATTTCTTTGACATGGCACTTAGCAACTCGTGGATTCAGTACAGAAGGGACATGAAGGCTATGCAGAGAAAACCTAAAGATACTCTGAAGTTTCTTGAGTTCCGCAGTGCGGTAGTTCACGCACTAATTGCACAGGCTGAGCAGGAGTCAGCCGAAGAAGACGAAGAGTGGAGCCCTCCAATCAAGCGAGCATCTCTGCAACCAAAAAATGCCAAGGAAAATCCTGCAAAACACTTGCCAAGGTTGGCTGACATTCCTAATGGTGCTCGCTGCAGGCTGCAAGGTTTGCCAAAAGAAGACAAAATTTTTTTGCATCAGATGCGACCTTTTTTTCTGTATTACAAAAGATAGACGGTGTTTTGAGACAGCGCACACTTGCAAGTAGTGGTTCTCGCATGCTAACTGAAACTTGAACAGTTTCTGTAATCGTAACTGCTAACACTTCCTGTACTTGGTGCAAAATAAATGCATTTTGCCTGTTCCATTGCTGCCCGTCTTGTTGCAACTTTATTTTCCACCACATTCTTCGCAAATATTGGTGGGTATTACTAGGGTATGTTTACATGGAACATTCAAGTTGAGTCCTGATGTCCAATATATTGGACATCGCATATTATTATAACCCGAAGTATTACCGATTTAAGCTTTAACACTTTTTGTCTACGTGGTCTAAAAAAGTCATACTGAAAGTCTTTCAAAAATTCGAGCTCCTAACCGCGACCTGGGACTCGGGAGGTTATATAGCCGTTTGACCATACTGCGGCGTTTAATCGGATAAGTTTATGAAAAAAGGAGCGGGGAAGGTGTGTCTAGTTTGCCTAAAAGAAATATTCTGCCATCACAGATTCCCAAACGTCATGTATATTTGGCCCGTCACAGCGTAAAGTGCACTTTCCCACGTCATGTCGTAAGTCTATCTCCATGTTTCGCAACTGCGAAATTGAACGCACGGCTCAGTATTCGAGTAGCGTTGAGGTCAAGCAAATGCATGGCCGTCAAGGGATCCAGAAGGGGCCTCTTTCAACCACGCTGTTTCCTTCAGAAGAAAATATCGGATATGTTCCCTCTCTCCCCTTGTTTCCTTCACTTCTCCCTTCAGGAGATGCATTGTAGACCAAGTGCGATAGGCGTGTGAGAGGAACTTGCGTACCCGCGACGCAATTGCTGGCCGAGAAGGAGCAAGTACAACCCATCCTCCTTCTCCTCTTGCTAGTCCTTAAAACAAAAGGTTGCAGAAGGGGTTAATATGGTGGGTAAAGTTTGTCAAAAGAAAATAATGAAAGTTTTATTAGGGAAACCTTAAGGCGCGAGAATCTATTATCTTTCCCCTGCAGACGTGAGGCTCCCGCGGGTGCAAACGCCTTGCTCCAACATAAAACAACGCAAAACCGCGTTTCTAGCACGCTTCTTGTTGAACCAGGCCTACGTGCATTGTTTTTGAACCATTTCTATTGTTACTGTTCTCTGCCTCAGATGCATTGGCTGCCGGACGCTCTATTTGGTTTTCACGAGAACCGCATTTTATCAGCCCAGCACGGGCACCTTGAGTAATTTTGGTGACGGTATCGGCTACACCGCAGACCCCGAGCGATCAAAAATAAGCTGTAGTCAACCGTGGCGATGTGTTTTTAGGTGGAGGGTGAGAAACCACGAACGGTTGCCTTAGGAGTCGTGGACAAGCTCCGGCGGATGGGTTCCCTGTCTTATGTGTACCAGGCAGGGAGCTCCGGGACCCCTCATGAAACCGGGGTAAGCTTTGAGAAGGAAGTACCACCGTCCCCTGCTTTTATACTATGATGTATGGTATTTTCAATCCCCCCCCCACCCCCCGAACGTCATCGGTCCCTCAAAAGGGGCTGCACCGAAGTAGCATTCCCTCCTCTTCCTTGTATCTCTGTTCCTAAATCTGAGAACTACTCGCGTTTCCTAGTGATTGAGTTCCTTGAAGAAGAAAAGCCTGTCTCTTTAGAGTCCGTGTTCTTTATTTCGAAATTTTTGGAAAGTTTAATGGACCGCCATACAAAGCTAAGAAACAAAGAAGTGGTGATGTTCTTGTGGAAGTCACTAAAAATCTTCAGGCCACCAAACTCCTCAGCCAAAACCTAATTGACGATCTTGACAAAGTTCACGCCCCACCGTACCCTCAACAGCTCGCAGGGCGTGATCTCGGAACTATCTGGCAAGTGAGACAGAGGTCGATCTCCTTGAAGGGATGCGAAACCAACGTGTAACGGGAGTTCGACGCATTACCATCAGAATTAATGACAATGAAATACCCACTGGGCACATAAACGTCACCTTTGACCGGCCCACGCATACAGACCTCATCAATGCAGTGTTCATACGGTGCTCCGGCCGAGCATACAATTCGAATCTGCCGCACTGTTACAAGTTTCAGCGGTTCGGGATTGGTAATAACTCGTGCCGGACAAATAGCATGTTCCCAGTGCGCCCAACATGACCACCCCACAGATAATTGTTGATCACAACTCCTCTGCATTACCTTCAGTGCCCACATGCGGCCTATTTCAAGAAATGTGAAAAGTTCCATCTATAGAAGACAATAATAAACATAAAGGTCACAGAAAACATCGCCTTTGTAGAGGCGTGGGGGGGTTCGGTGCGCCTCTTTCCCCCAGGGGGGATATGCCGCCACAGCTCGCCGGAGGGCGTAGCGGCGTCTTGTGTCGGTGGGAACCCAATTCCGCGAGTCAGACTTGGTCCCGCCCTCGCCCACCCTTCGGTTACCTTTGGCAGCCCGTCCCGCCTCGTACAGCGCCTGCTGAGCCAGCAGCGGCTGTGATGGCAACAGCCACCATCGGGACCGACGCAGTTCCGGCTCTTGCTTCCTCACCCTCCCTGCTTTTATTGTAGGCTGCTTAGGAGATGGACACGGTTGGTCCCTCATCGGCTCCCAGCCCCGCCGCACCGTCCGTGGCATCTGTGCCGCTCCCGACACTTTCAGCGGTCGCGGCTCAAAAAATGAAGGGCACCCGAATGGGTCCCAGGTTCAAGGAGGCCGGTCCATAGGGCACCCCAAGGAAATCTAAAGATGAGATGAATGTCGGGCCGTTCTTGCCTGCATTACAGCGCAAGGAACGGGCGGCGGCGTGCAAACCAATTGAGAAGCCCAAAAAGCCAATTCCCAGAATAACATCCCCGAAAGACAACAGATGAACACACACATACACACTCCAGTCATTCTTAAATGTCAAAATGGGAGCAGAAAACATCATTCAATTAAACAATAGAGGTCTCTTTAACAATCTAGGTAATGTGTACGAGATACGTCATTTACATCAGATAAGTCTGATGTGTCTTCATGAAACACACCTAAATAGCAAACATACTACCTTCTTGAACAGCTACATGGTATTTCGAAAAGGCATGCACAGTAGCACTTATTTTTAGGCGGGGAGGCCATTGTGCCGGTAATCGTTAGCGTGTCACAGCATCCACCTAAAGACCATGTTGGAAGCTGCCGCGATTGGAACAATAATTTCAAATAGGTTAGTAACGGTAGGGTCCCTCTACATCGCTCTTCATTATTAGCTATCGAGCACTGATTTTCAGGCACTGCTGTATCAACTACCTGAACCGTAATAGTCTTAGCGGGCTCAATGCACATAATTCACGGTGGGGCTCTTCACGAGCAGATGCCGCAGGTCACCTAATTGAGAAATTCCCAACATTATCGGGATCATACCTTTTAACAAAACCAAGCTACGCATTTTAACAGAAGACAAAGCATTGATTCACATCTTGACTTGGCTATTGGCTCTGCAGTTCTTTTCCCATTTCTTGAGTGCCACGTGGGCACAAGCCCATGCAGTAGTGGCAAAGTTTCTACCAAAGTGATATAGATAGGCAAAGGCACAAACACGTCCCCTTCTTATAAAAGGTTCAATGAGGAGAGGGCCAACTGGAGTATGTCTACAGAAACATTTAAACTACGCTACACATCGTAAAACACCTAGACGTGGAAGAGGCGACCCAACTGCTCACGCTGTGTATCCTCGACACTGGCGAAAAGTTTATTTCCCACGCCTCTGGTGCCCCGCGCAAACAGAGGAGGCCGTGGGGGAATGAGGACTGTAGGCGGTTGCCAGAGGCTCAGAACAAGGCGTGGGGCATCCTTCGTCGGTACCCCACGTCGAATAACCTCCTATTGTGCAAAAGGGAAAAGGCGATGGAATAACGCGTGCACCGTGAGGAAAAACGAGCAACTAGGGGTTCCTTATTGACATCCGCAAACTCATACACCGATACTCACAAGGTCTGGGCACATATACAAAAACTCAAAGGACATAAGACACACAGCCCGCCCCTGGATAGTACAACAGGGGACACACTGGAAAACCAGGTTAACACACTCGCACAACACTTCCAACACGTGTCGAGTTCAGCTTTCTACACTAACACTTTCATGAAACACAAACAATCGGCCGAAAATAAGTCTTCACTTCATGAGCTCAGGGCCGCTCTCAGCACTTGTAGACCCTCAGCTACAGGTGCAGACAGCATCACATATACAATGATACAGTACCTACACTCAGTCTTTTAGCACTCCTCCACATATATAACAAGATATGTTTTTCGGGGCACATTCAAAGCTCTTCGAGGGAGGCTATAGTTGTAGCTTTTTGGAAAGAGGGGAAGGAGCCTTCCTATTTGCCCTGACCAGCTGCCTGTGCAAGCTTTCCGAGAAGATGATTAACCGGAGGCTCGTGTACTTTCTGGAGTATGCAATGGCCTTCTCGAGGGCTGCCAGGCAGGTGTTAGGGCAGGGCGCTCCACCAACGATCAACTTGTTGTGTTGGAATCCTACATAAAAGATGCCTTCATTCACACAGTTCTGCATTACAATCTTGTTTGATAAGGCGAAGGCCTACGCACGGCCTGTCGATACGGTATCTTGAATGACTTGAAGTGATTCGGTTTTTCGGGCAACATGCTTAACACCCTTTCTAGCTACATGTCTGAACAAACTTTCTGTGTAAGAATTGGTAGTGCAATTTCTAATATACATGTTCACGAAAATGGCCTGCCTTAAAAGCGGTGTTTTGAGCTGCACACTCCTTGTAGTGGAGATCAAATCGCTCCATATGGCTTTGCCACAACCATTTCCTGTTCACTTTATGAACATGATGCTCAAATATTTATTAGATGATGTAATCTGTCAATCTGTGAACAGGTCGAGTTCTGTGTGAACAAATTTGCTGGCTGGGTGGACACAAGCGTTTTGCACAGAACCCCGAAAAAAAGTATTTCTATTGTGTTCACTCGTGGGCGCGGGATCCATGTGGACCCTGACATTCCTATAAACGGCGTGTTGATTTCGCTTAAAATGGAGCACAAGTTTTCAAGACTAATATGAAATAACAAACTAACATTTCTTCCGCGTCTGAAAATGCTTAAGGAAAATTGGTTTAAAATTATGAGTATTCCTACAGCTGCGTCACACCAATTTTACGGTGCAGACAAGCAGCTCCTTCTCCGTCTCTATACTGCATTGATACGATCTCGCTTGGACTGAGGGAGCGTCGTGTAGGGGTCAGAAACAAAAACGGCACTAAAAATGCTTGACCCGGTTGTGCATTTGGGGTTTCCCCTTGCTTGTGGTGCCTTTCGCCCTAGCCCTGTTGAAAGCCTCTATGAAGAGTCACAAATGGTCGCTAATCACCAGAGCATATACACTGACTTGTTGTATGCATCCAAAATCGTGTCTATGACAAATAATCCTGTTAATTCGACCATTCATGATGCATTCTCACAGCAGTTCTTTTTAACCCGGCCATATATTTCCATGCCATTCCCTCTGAGAGTGAGAGAAAAAGCTTCTGAGCTACCAGTGTTATTTTCACGTTTCGACAAGACACCCAGCGCTGATTTAATTGCACCAAGGCAACTTCGGGCTTTTTAGGGGTACTGTCCTTTTTGTAATTCGACAAAAACAGGGGACTTAGGGTAGCTATTATGCCGAATTTCCTCTTCCCGGTGGAGAAGCGCCAGTGTACAGAATTTTACTGATACGCATGAAAGACACCTGATTCTGTGTCTTGTGTTGCACACGGACCGAATTATACCTTGGGAAAAAAATCAATTCCCATAACAGCGTTAGTATGGCTGAAGCACACGGAGTTTTGTCCAACATTGTCCAACGTGGAACTTTATAGTCTATAGTGTATACGAATTCTCTTAGCAGTGTATGTGCACTTTGTCAGGAAACGTTCAAAAAATTATTTAATATTGTTTTAAGGTCCTTATGTTGGCATATGCCTCAAGTCTTCAGATAACAATATGTTGGGTGCCTGGCCACTGTGGAATAGCCGGCAACGAAACCGCAGATCAAATGGCCACTGATGCTACTTTTTAATGTACTAGCCAT
Source organism: Haemaphysalis longicornis (assembly GCF_048455015.1). NCBI lineage: Eukaryota > Metazoa > Arthropoda > Arachnida > Ixodida > Ixodidae > Haemaphysalis > Haemaphysalis longicornis. The sequence goes on along the minus strand of NW_027526295.1, from coordinate 143,964,362 downwards.
AGCAATAGTGCCATACAGAGACATGAAACCACACATCAGACACCAACTTCGCAACACATGGCAAACACGCTGGAGTGAACGAAGAGATAACAAGTTATACTGAATAAAACCACACATGGGATCATACACTACTGATTCACACAATAGACACATTGAAGTTACTTAAGCGAGGTTGCGCATAATCCATACACATGTGGCACACTCGCACCTGCTCACTGGATCTCCAAGACCCCTGTGTGGCAGGTGTGGGGAGGGCCTATTCGCGATGCACATCCTCATTCAATGCAAGGCCCTCGACATTACACGACGTAAACACTTCAGATAACTCTACAGACATTATATTCCATTACATTTACCATACTTTTTCGGAGACAATGCCATGTTTCGTGTTCAGCGCACCTTTCAGGGCTGCCAGGGGTTGAATTCTTACAGCTCATCTCATACCACCCACAGTTTTCCCCGGGTCCTATACACCAGCTACCTTGTTTATCTTTTAACTGCTCTTGGTCTTCATCCTGTCCATGTACAGCAGCCGTCCTCACAGTATTTAATTGATTTTACTTTTGTTCACTCTACCAATTTTAGTCGTCACCTATTCATCAAAACTCCTCCTTGGCGCTTTTTGCCTTAGTTGGCCTTGCGTCATTACCCTCCAAACATCATCATCATCACGCATTTTGTCAGTGTCGTTTATAATCCATTCCCTCCTGGCACGTGCTCCGCTCTTCACTTGCTGCTACATACGGTTGCGTGGCAAGCTGAGGCGCTGTACAACGTGCCCGTCCGTCACTCACCTATTCGACTATGTCATACCCACTAGCGAGCCTGGGGTAAGGGATACAAGGGCATTGTGAAATTCGCTGACGTCACCCTCGCCGCATGTACTCAATCGTCTTTTGTTATTTTCTGGCTAGGTTTTGACAGATCGATGGTGCAAATGTTTGTCGACGGTGCCCTCGTTGTTGCTCGCACAATAAGAGAAACCACGCGTCCGACAACATGCACCAGGCCTGACAGGCAATAGAGGAAGTATCATTTGAAGTGGGTCTTGCTTTATGAGTAAAAATAAATGCAGGGGGATAATAACTGACGAGCGCCTGCAGCAGGAACTGTTGAAGTGTAGGCAAAGCAAAATCTCTATGAATAAAGAGTCTCAGCAACCAGTACCGAAGAGAGCATCGGACGCAGTTGCTCAACAAAGAAAACAGGCCGCTGCGTAGCTCCCAATGACGTTCACTCGAAGGGGCACTAAATACGACTTGTTCCAACCTGTGTTCATATTGAAAATTTTACGTCTCGCATTTCGTTCCACAGGAAGAATGCCACAATTGTTCGGAAGATAATAGCTGTCATTTGCTTATGGCGGTTCCCTCGTTTCGCTTTCACTTTTAAATTGTCACTTATGAACTCCCTCTTATCGTGAACCGCACGCTGGAAAATAATACGGAGATGTCATATAGTAGGCATTTCAGAAAGCACACCCTAACTACCCTTTCCATGTGATGTGGGATTAACAGCTTTGAGTGAAACTGCATGCTACGCCATTCATACTACACGTCTGTGCCCGCCTCAACAAATACCAGTGAAAATCTGTCTCTCCAATGCCTTTGTTTTGCTTGTGTGGCACCCTTGCCAGTCACTCCCTCTTTACCTGCAGGACTGGAAAGCAGACCGTTGGAATTTTCCCTGGCTTGAAAAGGTCGCATACCAACAGATGGGGTGGTCAATGGAAGTCAACGGATATGAGAGAATTGGGACTTGCGGACTGCAGGGCACAAGGCGGGATCTTTACATTAACTGCAGTTTTGTTAACTTCTGAACCAAATCTGTGGCGCCCATTGGGAAATACAATTTTTTTTTATTTTCCCAAAGTTGTTTGCAGCAGGAAATAATACTTACGAATAAAGGGACGATTAAGAGAAAATAAAACTTCAGTTGAATTAAAGGTCTCATTTGTCCCAAATGAACGCCATAGACGTTAAACAAACTTTACTGTAGATATCTAGATGAACAGATGAATTATCGCCGACTCCCCAGCCACTTGATTGCGCAGCACATGTGACGTCACAGGGATTTGATTGGGAGATGAGAGGAAATCCACCGCGACAAAACATGGCTGAGTTTCTAGTTGCACCAGAAGTTTCACATTGTCGAAATACTGAACGCGAACGTGATGTCAGCCTATTCATACACCTGTTCTGCATTCATTCTGACACGTCAACGGCAACGTTTTGTAGCGCGAGATAGCAGCTTTCATATATGACCCTTGTAGAGTGGAATGGATTTCACTGAGTTCGTGATGGCTAGTCTTTCCGAATAAATATAATTTCTTTTTTTTTCTAGAGACAGGGATAGAGTTTATTAAGTTACTAGTGGATACTTTTTTTCCATTTCAATCAAATTTGGGATTTTCTTGAGCCCTGAGGGGAGTACAGTGAGTTACTGGTGCTGGGCTTTTCCAAATCGAATTTGTAGTTTTTCATATGGTCACCCTAAATGGGTATTGTAGCGCTTACTTTATACGCCTGGTGACGCTTATCCCAGGAGGTGTACAGACGCCTTCTGTTGTTAACCTATGGTTACGACGAGCATAAGCCAACCACTGAAGCTGTGTGGCCCGCAGGGTACTGAGGTATCCCCTCAACTTATCGTTCTTCACTTGTGGAAGCAGCTGTTCTGTGGTGGCTGGGGAGTGAGAGGAACGTAAGGAAATGGGTGGCTAAGTTAACGATGTTTACCCAGTTGTGAAAGGAAAACCTACACACCTAAGCGGGACAGTTGGATAATTAGCAGAAATTTGGTGGTTTGACAAGAATATAGATCACAGTATTAGCATATTTTCTCTACCATACATACAGTACTGACGGAGAAATGGGACCGCCTATGCCATCGACGGCTTCTGGGCGTGACCAGGCGGAACAGCCCAAAATAAGCACAACCATGAAAACAAAATTACCAAAACATTAGTTCGGCCTCTAAGCAAACAGGGCTAAAAGAGCGCTAGAACAAGCACGATTGACAGAAAAAAAATTAAGTAAAACACGAGGAACAGTTATTCTGGAAAAACGTTCCAAATTATCGCAGTGCTTTTGACCTTCCCAGCATAAAGGAGTTTTCGGAAAACACATATTTCTACCAATCAACAATTTATTGAAGCCAAAACTATATTTAGTGATCAGCTTGGTTTCCTAGAAATCTCGGGAACTTGTTCGGCAGCTTTTTTGTACATATCAGCCTTGAAAAACGAACCACGAAAGTGTGACTGAATACTTCAGCTATATAGTACAAACTAATACTTTCGACCTCTAGTGGGCGACCTGTTGGCACGTTAAACCGCTCCAGAATTCTTGTTTGCCACGTGCTTTTTTAAGGGGGCCTTTTATCGATTCAGCCCAAGAGTAATGTAGCACTATTGTATGGAAAAACAAAGAACCAGTAGAAGACGTGTGCAAAACAGCAAAAAGGTTCCCTGAAAGGGATGAAACAGTTGTAGGGTACACTTTTGGGGAATGTTTAACAGTGCTGTTGATTGAGAAGTTCCATGTGAAAGAAACATTGAAAAAAAATAAATATTGCATGCCTAAATTAACGAGAGAGTGAGCGACCACCTTGCATATGATAGAAGGCAGAAACACATTTAAGCTATAGAGCGTACTTGTCACAACACGATGCGGGTTGAAAAGATTCACCTTTGAGAATGTGACAACAAATAACTTCAAAAATATTGGCTAAAATGTTTACAGGAGAACCAACTCATTTAAATACACGAACTCTGTGTTTAGGAATATGCCAATAAACGTAGCAACAGTTAATATTCTCGGACCTATTTCAGAGGGACATGAAAACAACTTCGATTTTGTTTTCGAAATCCTAGACCAGCTGCTAATAATCTTAAACAAGTCAAATCTCGAGAAATCATATTCCTGCATCTGGTCTAAGGCAGACGTGTAGTTTAGGTGTCATGTAATAGAACAGGCATAATCAGCATGTTGGTAAACTTTACTATGGGAAACAGAATATATCATGCGCATAAAGTTTAAAAAAATATTGCCGACCGAATTGAGCCTGCATAACTATTATCGTCGTAGACGTAGAACCAATCAGTACCTTCCCAAGATATATTTTTTGTGTTCAGTTCGATTAAGAGCCCGGAAATCGTAAGGTTGTGATTTATATAGTAGCACTCTGTGATTCACTGAATCAGAGGTGCCTTTTTAGCACCAACAAACAGAGCCACTGAAACAAGGTGGTGCTAAAGAGAGTAGTGAAGGAGGACCGAACATTTCGCGGGTAGTGTTTTTGTTCCCAAGATTTCAAGGAAGCCAAACTGACCAAGACAGTATCATGTTTAGTTTCAAATATATTGTTTATTGATCCAAAAATGTACTTTCCGAAAATCTGACTAATGGTGAGGAGAACAAAAACTGCGATAATTTCAAGCGTTTTTTACGAGCTTTGAAAAAAGGAAAACATTTTTTTATCTTAGTGACGACCTAAGGGATCCTGAGTCTATAGTATGATATCAAAAAAATAATAGTAATGTGCAATATTATTAATTTTCATTGGCTTTTTTTTTAAGCAGGCATATTTGTCAGTAAGCTTCAAGTCTTCGTGAAGCTGTCTTTGGTGTATTGTACAACGGTTCGCATAGAACATCAACACGACTTTTCTGCGCCTGTTGCTTTATCCTGGGGCCTGCTTTTTGTCACGATCGCTAACCATAATTTCATTCATTGCACTCCGACTGTTGTTGATAGAACTTGCCACGTGCAATGAGGAATTTTGACATCAATAAGTGCCTATGCATGTGTGTGTGTGAGCATCAGCAGGTTGCATTGTATTGACTGTTGAATCGATCATGCGCGCAGCCCAATGCAGATGATGCTGAAGAATACTTCTACATTCCTCAAGAAGGTCCGGAGAACCCACCGAAACTAAAGTCGGACCGGCCTCGCAATGACCAGCACACCCTGTTGGTAATCTTTGTAATCGCAACGATTCTGGTGACCGCCGTAGTGGTGACAATCGCAGGGGCCAGTTTTTTCAGTGAAGAAATGGAAGATGCGGGCGAGACCCATTCTATTACCGAAGTATACCTCCAGATCACAAACGCCTCACAACCGGATAACGTCACTTGGCGGATGCTGGCTGGGTTCCAAGTAAGCGCACGCACGGGATCTTTTTTCTGCGCAAGAATTGGAAAAAAGCTGTCTAACCTCTTTCTCAGAGTGGGTAAAACTGAAAGGCGCCAATCCTACGGAAGTAGGCGCCACACGTGTGCAGGGGGGGGAGCTGGACTAGAGTGGCTGACTGCAGGTGCCAGGGCCTCGAAGGTGTGCCAAGTGGCTAGCGCCGCATGACGACTGTAGGTCCTCGTGTTTTAACCAATCAAACCAAGCCTTTCCTAAAAGCAGCCTGATTCAAACTAAGGCGTTTTAGCAGAAAAACTCCAATATAAATTCAGGTTTCCTAACCTTAAGACCAAAGAAAATCTGTGCATTCCCGCCTATAAAACTTCTGCAACAGATAGCGTTCCAGTATTTTCTGGCCAGCTCATATACATTATCATGCCATTGTTATAGCGAAAATGTTTCTTGTGGCCTTCTGCTTTGCCCTGGTGTTCTGGTTTGTAGGAAACGTATTTGTAGGTAACGTGTAATGGGTTCACCACTAGCTTCATTCCAGCTTTCTAATGCGGCATCATATTTTGGACACTCTGAACGGTTTTGTCTGGCAGGTGAAAGAAAAGCGTTATTTGCCCGATCATGTCATGACCAGGCTATTCAATGGCGCAACAACACTCCACCGTCTTATGAGATAGAGAAACAGAGCTTGAACTCTGCAGTCCACACCCCCAAAAGGCAATGGACGAACCTAAGTGAGTAATACGCTGCCGTGCACAGAGCTGCAGGAAACATGCTTAAGAATTATCCGCAACGTTTCATATGAACCGACTACGCCAGGGCAGTAAAATTTTTGTGGCCAAGTTCCCGACTTTGAGCCACGACACCTGCTCTCCGTCGTGGTGTCAGTTCATATAAACGTTGTGGGTAGTTCTTAAGTTTGCTTTTAGAGCTCCATGCACGGCAGCATTTCCCTTGGCTACGTTCATCCACTGTCTCGTAGGGGCGTGGACGGCAGACTTTGAACTCAATGGAAGACTCACTGCAGCTACGTCCTGTCCAGGCTGCTTCAAGGCTTCCACTGAAGCTTGAGGAGGTGTGGGTGTGTGCATTCGTGTGCGTGTGCCTATGCGCGCACATGCATCGTACCTGCGTGTGCGTGCTTCCTAGCTTGCTTGCGTGAGTGCGTGTGCGCGTGCGTGTGTGTGTGCGTGTGCGTGTGCGTTGGCATGTGAGCTGTTGAGAGGGTACCTCAAAAGAGGCCACCTACCACATGAAAAACATAAACGCTCAAAGATGCATAACCTTGGAGCAGTAATGTGTGGCCCGTATGAAAAACAACAAAATGTTCTCAACGGAGCCACGTGAACTGCTTACTAACAGAGTGTTAAAAAATGCGAGAGCCCACAAATTTCTCAATGGTAGTGTAAGCAAAGTTTAAATGAAGCGCCCTAAATGTTCAGCTATATCGAATGCTGTTGCGACCCGCCGCGGTGGCTCAGTGGCTATGGCGTTGCGCTGCTGAGCACGAGGTCGCGGGTTCGATTCCCGGCCGCGGCGGCCGCTTTTCTGATGGAGGCAAAAAGCGAAAACGCTCGTGTGTTCGAGATTTCGGCGCACGTTAAAGATCCCCAGGTGGTCAAAATTAATCCGGAGCCCTCCACTACGGCGCGCTTCATCGCCTGCGTTGCGTCGGCGCGCTAAAACCCTACAATCAATCAATCGAATGCTGTTGCATCTCTCGATAATCATCCTAAACGAACTCTGATACGAGTTTTGTTACAAGTTCCTCACGCAGCAGCAAGTAATTTAAAGCTTCGCTTTTACACTTTCAGCATATGGCATGAGTCATGAGACAGTTTTTTGGGTGGCGTTTTCTTGCAAAAAATTTCGAGATGTTTAGCAGCAACAGCGAACGAAGAAAAGCGTTATTTGCTCACATCTAGGCGAAGTCATCGTTATAGTTAGTCGCTCTTAGCATTACCATTGCAAAGTGGCTGTGGAAGAACCAAATTTATTATATTGGTCATGTTATAACCCCCTTGGTATGTACATCGCTGGTAGTTGACATGTTACTTCATCATCATCATCATCATCAGCGGCCTATCTACGCCCACTGCAGGCAAAGGCCTCTCCCATTTTTATACAAATATCTCGTTTCTGTGATAACTGCGACCAATTCATTCCGCAAACTTCTTGGTGTCGTCACCCCATCTATCCGCCTCCCCCTGGCATGGTTGCATTCTCTAGGGATCCCACTGTTACCCTAAAATAACAAGGGTTATGTTGCCTTCGCATAACATACCCTGCCCACCTCCATTTCTTCTTCCTAATATCTACTATTATGTCCTCAACACGCGTTTGCTTCCTGCCCACTTCACTCTCTTCTTTTTTCTTAACACGTATAATCTTCCGTTCCATTGCTCGTTAGTCGTCCTCAGTTTAAGTTAAACATTCCAAGTGAGCCTGCAAGTTCCAGCCCCGTAGGTGAGTACCTGTAAGATGCATCTGTCACACACTTTCTACTTAAGGGACCATGGTAGGCTCCTATTTATTATCTGAGAAGGCCTGCCGAGTGCACTCCACCGCATTCTTGCCTTTCTAATTATCTCTGCCTCAAGGTTGGGATCCGGTGTCTTAACTTTGCGTAGTTAGATATATTCGCTTACACCTTCCACTGCGTCGCAACCTACCTCAAACCGCTCCGTTTTCCCGAGTATTTTGATCACTACTTTAGTTTTCTGCATACTATTTTCAGGCCCCCGGTTCTGCTTTTAGTTCAGTGTGGTAAGCATGCTTTGCAATCCGTTCCCTGAGTTACTTAACAAGGCAACGTCATCAGCAAATCTGAGGTTACTGATGTTTTCTCCATTGGCCCTTACTACCACCTGTTACCAATCCAATGTTCTGAATACTTCCTGTAAACATGTTGTGAATAACATTGGAAAGATTGTGTCTTCTTGTGTGACGCCCTTCCTTATAGATATTTAACTGCTCTCCCTATGGAGGACGATGGTAGCTGTGGTCCTATTGTAGATATCCTCTCCTACCCTTACATAATGTTCGTCTACACTATGGTTCCGTAATGACTCAATGAATGCTGAGGTTTCGGCGGAGCCAATGGACCTTTTTCCAGTAGCGATCTGCGCATGCGCGGGCTGCTGGTCCGCCATTCTTTGCAGTAGCCTCCGGCAAAATAAACAAAAGGGCGCCCCCCCCCCCCCCAGCTTTCTGTTTGGGGAGAGGCTATGCTGTCCAGAGCTGCGCGTTTTTATTTTTCCTTTCAACAGCTCGAAGTGGGTTCGTAAGTGCACACAAAAAGGGCTTTCTAGGGAAAGGGGCAAATACATTTGAGGCTGACACTGGAAGCACATACAAGCCAGTGGGGGAGTAACAAAAATGAAAAAAAAAGTAAAGAAAAAGGGGCGCTTCAACCTCTGCGAATTAGTCACGGGAACGACGCCTGCTACGGTGAAATTCACGTGAAAGGCGCGGGTGACCGGTTGGTGCGGAAGGGGCTACAGTACCAGGATATTTTTTGTGGACGAGTTCTACGAAAGCTCGACGTTTTGTGGGCATGCATTGCTGCCAATTTTAGTTCGGCGTGGCGGCCGCTAGGAGGATCGGTACTGGAAAAAGGTCCATTGCTTTCTCATAATCTATGAAGGTTATATACAGCAGGTATTCAATGGTGTGGAATGCATGCCGGCAAACAAGTGTGCACCGCCATATCTGTGGCCAAGCGTCTGTTTCTAGACGACGTTGTGCGCACGGCCAGCAGATCAGGCACCCCTCTTCTCCTCCATGCAACCGTGCGAGTGCGCCCACGGCCGGGCTAGAGCAGGGGCGTGCGCGCGTTGGTGGCGGAACTTTACGTCGAGACTGGGCTGCATGCATTGCTCTCGCCGCCGCTGCGAAGGCGGTATCAACACATCGCGCACCGCCGCTCTAGTCCGGCCCTGGTGCGCCGTCATTCGTTACGTCGGGCTCCGCGGAATGGCGATACGTGTCCATGCTAAGCACGAGTATGAAACACATGACTGTGTTTCACGTTGGAAACTATACCTCACCGAACGCAAAGTATTGCCTCGATTTCAATGTGAGTGCGAATATTAACAAATCTGTTGACGCCACCATTTAGAATGGGATTGGAACGGAGCAGATGACGCACGCCGGTGTTTTTTTTTCTGCGTGCGGGCGCAGTGGCCCAAGCCGCCCCGTGTCCGGGGTGCATCGGTCATGTCTGTGGCCCTTTCCGGTGTTTCCAAGCCAAGTAATCGGCCACTAAACTTTTCAACGAATACCGCCTATAGGGGTTGAGTATACTCCTCGCACTTCCCTATTATATGAGTGATCATGTGAATATGGTCCATTTTTGAATAGCCTTTTCGAAACCCTGCTTGTACTTTAGGTTGACTGAAATATAAGGTGGCAGAAATTCTGTTAGCTATTACCTTGATAAGTACCTTGTAGGCGACTGAGCTGACCGGAGTATAATTTCTCAAGTCCTTTTGTAATTTCGCAAATGTTATTGCACATTTCTGTATATACGTCTACATAAGAATAGTTGCTGAGTTTATGATCCCCTGTGAACGTATCTTCGTGCACTAATTTGTTGCCCAGGGTCAGGATCCAGTTGATGGCATGGCAGACCTTACATCCACTTCTGAACCAGAGATATTGATCAATGACTACAGTGACTCAAGTCCAGAGCCCAGTAACAGCATCACCCGGTGGACACTGCCTTGGTACCAGGTAACCGTCCGTTTGTCGGTATTTCTGGAGATCCTCTTAATACCTGGTACAGTAAAAGCGGCTGCCCATAAGCAGTGTTGTACACGTTCCTCTAATATAGGAACGAAAGCTCGTTCCTCGTTCCTTCTCAATTTTGAAACGAGTTCCCGTTACCAGTTTCTTTATTGCGAAAGGAACGCGTTCCAGTTCCATTTCGAAAATTGGAACGTGTCGTTACATTAAACGTTACAATTGGGTTGTTAAATTAAAATATAGTGTCGGATAATCCTGGGGCGAAATTAAGTGAGAAATTTAAAACTAACATCGAACTACGTATATTATACGAATAATAACACCGCCAGCAGCAGATTATCTGGAGATTAAACTAATCAAGAGGAAATCTCCTAGGCGAATTTTTTCAGCGAGCACCGGACAAACTCCAGACGGCTCTAGGACATTTTGGTGCAAGATGTTTCGGTGCGGAAATTTCGGTGTAGGGACATATCGGTGCACGGGCGTTTCGGTGCACGGACATTTGGTGGGCAAACTTTCCGGAGACCAAATTATCTGGTATTTGCCTGTTTGCGGCAGCCGTTATATTTTTATTTCCGCTTAACGTGGGTTATGGACAGCAATCTGGAGCAGTGAATGTATTTTTTGATTGATGCCATGTTTGGTCTTTGCCAGGTATTTTCAGAAATTCTAGATTTATATATTTTTGTTTAATACCTATTCCTGGGGACACCTGTTATGCAGCCGATTCAATTCTCTAGCACACGTTTTTTTCTTATTTACGACAGGTTGCTAATTTATACTCGATCTTTTTTAGCTAGACAATTAACCGGTGCTTACAAGGGTCCGACGCCTTCTTTGTATTTATTTTTACATTTACGCACCCTCCAATTACATAAATTGCAATCACACTCTCAATATCCAAAACGTAACAAATATTAGATAGCCCATAGAATGCAGAAAACCTTATGAAGGGTATTACGTAGGCTGGGCTGCCTTGCTAAAATGAATTTGCGAACACTGGTCTAGGATATTGGCATGGAGAAAGAACGAGCCTTTTTGAAAACAGCCATAGCTTCTATATCTCTTAAATGCTGATTAAGCGCGTACGGGTTGTGAATACAAATACCACCCAGTCTGTTCGCGAAAACCAACCTTCGTTTTATGTTTACGTGCCTACATTCCCCACATTCATTGTCCTAGCGCCCCCCCCCCCCCCTCTCCGCCTGCACGCTCGAATCTCGACCAGATTTCTTTTTCAGTCATTATTTTCGGTTTCCCCTGGAAATCCTACAGGCGTGGCGGAGTTCACGGTCTCCGAAGCCTCACTGCAGTGATCCAGGGAAAAGCTTAAGTCACCAGGAGCTCACGAAACCTCTATAATGTGCAACAAAAAGCCGCTGAGAACACAATGGCCACTATCGTTTCCTGGCTACGCCCTTCCGCGCGTCGCGGTCATACCGATGGCGCTCCAGGAATCGCTCTTTATACGCCTTCAGTCGCGCATATAATGGACACCCCAGGCATACATTGCTTTCTCCCATTATAAGGAGAAAAAAAATTGAATAGGCTAGTGTGACGAGAGCGGCAACAGTCGTCTTCAAGTTTTCGAAGTCCAGTTGACGCAATGGTGAACCACAAGGGACACCCCTCTCTCTCTACAAAGGGGGCTGGTAGCAGGCGGTGCTCAGCCTTCCCTCCCCCTAAGTAACGCCACGGTAAGTACGATCGTTGGTTGGTTAGTTTTAGGTAGAACCGACACCGAATGCAACAAATACGAGATTAATTGAGAAAATAATTAAAACGGAATGCACACGCGCTTAGTCTACCTCGGTTTTCTGTTGTTTTTTTCGCGAATGTTTTTCTGGGGGGGGAGGGGGGATGGAGGAGGGAGAGGATGGACTAAAAGATGCAGCGTCTTGCCCCGTTGGGTGAAGTGAAAGCAAAGCGCTTTGGTAACACTTAAAGTAGTAGGGTTGCTGACATGAATGTTAAAAAAAAAGTTGAACGGATGCAAATTAACGTTAATTTTTACCATCTACTACAGAAATTGGGTTCTACGTGGCAATGCTCCGCCAGGGTTTAGCGTTCGTTTCCACGCACGGCGGCGCAAGCACAAGTCTTGAACGTAAAATCATATCAAGTCACGAAATTACAATATTAAAGCTAAAATGTTAATTATTATTAAATATTAAAGCTAAAAGAATGCCTCGGACATCCCATGACTCAAAAGTCTGGGCCAAGACGTCGTGCACCAAAATGTCCGTGCACAGAAATGTCCGCACCGAAATGTCCTGCACCTAAATGTCCGACACCGAAATCTCCAGATCCCGTATTAGACAATCTTTCCCCGCCAGGGACCCATTCTATCGGCCAGACTCGCGTCCTGGCCTCCCCAGGGAAACGATGAAAGGTGAAAAGCATTCTCGCGGCTGCGCTATTCACCCGTCGAACGCCGTGTAAGTTCAACCTGCGGCCTGCTGCGCGGTTATTATTCTGCCTTTGACCTTCGAGGAAGCACTTACGGCTGAAGGGCGGGCAAACTGACCAGCTGATAGGAAGAGAAACGCAGTAGCGGCTTGTGGATTTTTGTACTCGAGCCTTGGCAGCAAAAACAGCCAAATCTTAGCGATGTAACGGCAGGAACGCCGTTCCTGCCGTTCCTTCAAAAACCTAACGAGTTACCGTTACAGTTCCACCGATTTTTAATGGAACAGTGGCGTTCCTCTGTTCCTACAAAAAGGAAGTCGTTCCAGGAACGCCGTTCCTTGTAACGCCGTTCCGTACAACACTGCCCATAAGTGACAGCTCTCATTGCCAGAATATAGTTAATGTAAAATATCCCTAGCTCAATTGTTGCGATATATGGTAATAATTTTATATTCTAGGATAATCTATACAGAATACAATATACTTGCATAGAAGCAAGCGCGTGTATAGCAGACTTGTTTTGCAGCAGGCGACGAATGCCCTGGCCCACGAAGTACAGACAAATATATTTTCTTTCACCGAAACGTGTGTCGGAAATTGCGATGCTCTTGTCGGTGAAGTTGGATCAAAGTGTCACTGTGTAGGGGTATTATCGCGGAGATACTGAATACAACTAAAGTGTTCGGTTGATAAATAGAAAGGACGAGTTCCACATAGCCCTCTAAGCGTTTATTCTGCAGCGAAAGAGGCCCGTATTGCTGAGATATCTCTGAATGAACAACGCAAATCTCTTCCGATTTTCTTTACAGATATTTCAGTAGCTAACAACAGGATCATGAACGCCTGAAAATTATATAAACGCTAGCGAGGAAACGGCGCAGAATTCTCGTATAGATTTTATTTAGGAGCACCAGAATAGAAACCATCCCGTACGAAGCAGTTTCGTCCGTTTAGGTGGGTTAAATTGTGCTTCTTAGAACTCATGCTCTCTGTCTGCTGCAGAGAACTAATGAAAGACATACGAAATGCTGTGGGTAACAAGGTGGGACTTTTTTTTAAGATCGTTCAATCATTTCTACGTCGCGTGAGGGCTTGCTACCCCATATAGGAGCTGGCACGAACAAAGTTTACCACGATCAGCTGAACATCTGACATCTGACAAAGGCCGCGTGCAGCTATGTACGAGTGCTGCCTTTTCATACGTAAGTAGCACTGGAATATTTGGAGGTAGGTTTAATAACAACTCTTCAGGTACACACTCGACTCAAGTGGCCCGACCTCTGCGCACGTAGCTCAGCTTGATTCGCTCGTCACACGCACAGGCTAATCGGCAATCGTGGGTCGATGACGAAGAGTGGGCGGTTATGCTTGTGTAGCTTAATCGCACTTATTTCGGTTTTTCTCTCAACCGATATTTTTGCCGATTCAGTCAGCCACCGAATATATTGCCAACACACGTTCTCCAAACTCACGATATAGAAAGCCGAATTCTTGACTTTCCATGGGCAATGCTGGCTTTTCTAAAGCCTGGTCTGATTGGATGGCAGTTTCTCCACACAGGCTGAATACCACGCTTAGCGGGCCATTTGGGCGCCGTCATATTATGGCGGTGCCCACGCAAAGTCGAGATGACGAACCCAAGATGGGCGCTACTCTGCCCATTGAGCGCTTTATTGCACGGGGTGGGTGTCCCCCTTAGTCGGATATTAAAGGTTGTTTCGTTAGAGGAGATTTGTTACGATCCTCGAAAATGAATTTACAACGGAGAGCTTGCCAAGCGAGGGTGGGAATGCCCAAATGCCCTAGTCAAACCAACATTTTTGAGCACTGCTGACATTCTTCCATTCACAATATCTTTTCTATCTCACAGATCTAAGTTTACACCTGATGAATACTTGTTCACATTTCGAATAGCTGGCGTCTGGCATGTGTCCTTGCAAAGTGTTCGCCTCTTGCCTTTCAGAGTTTGTATGAGTGACTTTTGTGGCGGCTTAATGTTGTGACTAAGTCTCATTTGTTGGTGATTCTCAATATATGGTTACAGTCGAATGCGCAAAGGTGTTTATATAATCTTACACATTAAAAGCACGGATTGTCATGGGTTGATGTGCCTAACCTTTTTAAAAACCAAAGCAATGTCCTCATTTTTTTATCTAGGCTTATAACACTGTAGGGAAACTATTTCCACTTGTAAGTACATTGCGGTCCACGTTCAGTTGAATTTACCAGTAATTAACCACATTAATCAGACACTTCGCTCTGCCAAGTAATGTGCCTTCAAGGAACATGACTTGGGCAAGTCGTAAGTGCTTATCCCATTCATGAAAAGGAAATTACCCGCAAAATAAAAACGTCGTGGTCTGCTTCTGGTAGGAATTCTGATACCCTGTATAGCAAGCTTCTTCTGTCGCTCAAAAAGCTGCTACATTGCTAATGCTTTCACCCACAAAATATGTTCAGGGTAGAAACTTGGAGCCTCACAAAACGACCTGAAACCAAACTTAGGTCGACCCAATGGGACATGGGGAAAAATGCTACATGTGACGCTTTGGGATAGGAGAACAGCTGTGTGAATTTGGGAACAGACTCATGTAGAAGACATTTTAGCTGTATTTACCAAAGAAAATGGGCACGGGACGGTAACGTTACACGCCTGACAGACAATAAATGGACCATCCGTTTTGCATGGGCGGCCAATACACCATAAATGCATTTGGGATCGGCTAAGGACTCGGTGGAGGAATGAGCTACGAAAATTTGGTGAGAAGGAGAGAGTCAGCTAGCACTCGATACACAGGTCTGGTGATGTTGGCAGAGGCCTTCGTCCTCAAGTTTACAGAACCTAGCCGATTATGAAAATGATTGTGAAGAAGATTGCGGGTCTGCCTACCATTCACTAAATCTATTGAATGTTTATCTAAAGCAGCCACTATAGCAAAAAAGAACACTTGCACACCTCCCACTCATCCATCCTGAAAACTGAATGTGCAATTGCCATCTGTTATTAAAGTCGCGATCAGATTAGAGATGCATCGCTCAGGAACAAGCCGAACTTTTTGTGGCGCACTTTTTGAAGAGCTAATGAGCCATGGCAGTAAAAGTGAGCGGCGGTTTTTTTTGGGGCGACAGAGCCCCTCCTCGCTCGCTCAAGAGTAGGAGCAATAAAAAGCTCTCTTAAAATGCTCTCTTCTGAGTCGACGTGTTTCAATGATCGAACATGAGTTGTAGCATTGTCATCTCTTGGTAGAGCGAGATCCCTTTTGCTGCACTAAGAGCAGCCGGGAGCACTCCTATCTGCTCCCGCTTGAAAAGCGGAGGGAGCACAGTACGAAGAAACTCACATGACTTGTGACGTCATATCCTTCACTTTTCGTGTGTGCGTTTTTTGCTCCCGCAAGTTCTCATGGCCCGACGAGCGCGGTGGTACGAAGGCAATGACGGCAGCCTAGCGTATGTGGTGCTCGGGCTCCAACGATTTTGACGTCGTTGCGGAAGGTTCTGGCAGTCCCCATTAAACTTGACTGTCGTTGTATGCACTAGGGACGGAGGCAGCAAAAGCATCGTCGCGTTGCCGAAGTGCTTGACGAACTGCAGAACGACAGCAGCGATGGCTACTGGAGCTCAACGTCAGAGTCAAGTTCATACAGCAGCAGCAGCAGCAGCGACCATGGCGGCGAAGTGTACGCAGCAGCGTTCCACGCCCCCTTTTCGATGCCGGAACAAAGACCGAAAGTGGAGGCGTATGTTAGAACGCGGAGCAGGGTCGTTCAGCTTCGTAGCCTGGTGAGATCGATGAAAGGCCTCCTCCATCATCGTTTTCCTCTCTCCCACCTGCTCTCCGCGTGCCGTATTTCATTGGCAGGTGGAGTGGCCCAGCTCCCAAGTGCTCCCACATTGTCTGCCCCCTACTCCTCACTGCACGACGCCGCTTATCAGCTTCTCTCAATATAATTCGCCATATTATCATTACAAGAAAACTGCCCCGCCTGGCCAGGTGCCGTTCATTCACATGTTTAATTGCACGCACGTGCAATCAAGTGGCCGTGTTTCATTTCATAAATTGCAAGAGCGCCTTCTCTCGCTCCGGTCACGTGAACAGACAGTCCTAGTCAAAAGCGAGCAGGATCTTCTGAGCCACTCTTTGGGGGAGGCAATTATTCAGGAGAGCCGCCCTTGGCGGAGCCGGATCTTTCGAGCATTTATATGGAAGATATTACTGGGCTCCCGGTGGCTCTCGGCTCCCAGCGACTTTTTGGGAGGAGCGGCTCTCCTGAAAGTACCCCCGCTCAACGGCTCTTCCTTCGCTCATTGAATCGTGCCGAATAAGGTGGCTCTGAACGAATTGTGTCGGCACGTTCCGGTAGAACCAGTACGGGCGGATCGGCCGACTGAGCCGAGTCTTGTGTGCAAGTTTGGTGTTATCCATTTTTGGTGCGAAAAAGCAGAGCCGTCTCACTTCGAATAAATTGAAAAACACGTTGTTCATAAACCACAATAGACATTTCATGTATTGAAATTAGATTTTTGTATTGTGCTTTCCAGAATCATTTTTTCTCGCGTCACAGCTTACTAGCAAAGAGTGCGTCTTTGTGAGCTAATAATGTTGACAGAATATTTAGATTTTGTTGATGATTTTTCGCTATAAAATGATCCTAAAATACCACAAAGTCACATAAAACATTGCTAATGGGAATGAGGCCAATTCTTTACTGCAGAAATACAATTTATGCTGTAACAAAAGAAATATCTCCATAACAAGGAAACATTCCCGTACTTTTCTATAAATTTATATTACACCTAAGACAGGTTACAGACTTCAGTGAACCGCTTACACATTCACATGAACCAGTTCACTTCAGTGAATAGAGGCATGCTGAGCCGCTCACTGAAGAGAGCCGTTTTGGCCATCTCCAGATTGTGCGTATATCCTACCCGTGCAGTGTGGCGCCCTCCGTTTTTTGTTCCTCATCGTACTCAAGCGTTCTTGAAACATATTTTAAAGAGCATAACTAGCTTGGAATGACAACCAGTTTTGTTTTACAGTGACGGCAAAAGTAACCTGAAGCTGATCATTGGTTTCGTACTGTGCACAGAACGTATACCCGGAAGACCCACCTTACACGGACTCCCACCACCGGTTAGTGTGCGTCTTCCACTCAAACGCCGACGGCCTGACCGCGCCCAACGGCGTGCGTTTCGACATCGAGCGCTTCCCGTTCACGTTCTGCCACGTGGCGCTGTTCTGTTGCCTGACGCTGAAGGCCAACCTGGACCCTGGTGTGGACTACACGAACTCCCTAACGGAGGACTTTGTAAGGAAAGCCCTTAGCAGCCCCCACCCGGAGCCAGAAGTAATGCTTGGTAGCGGCCCACGTGCTTCGGACCTCGTCCAGTTCCAAACATTGCTGAACTATCTCGAAGCAGGAATCCTGGACAACGCAGCGGGCGCCTGGTACAAGGTACAGTGCGGGTGCCTGGTACATGGGGTCTCTATTCTGCCCATAAGTTGGGAGGATTGCTATCAGGCAAACTCAAATGCACATCAAGTACTCTTTGAGGGATCGTTTCTTTTTCACATGACCAGTTAGTGAATCCTATCGCTGAAGTAGAGAATATCCTGAAAAACAAAATAATATTCATTGCACGCTTTGAACAGTAGCCTTGCTAAGAACGCAAATTTAAAATCTTACCTCAATCTGTGGATCAATGTCACAGGAAAGCTCTTTGCCTTCAGCCTGAATATTTATTTCTGGATAAACTGTCACACCAAATGTTTCGGAGAGATATATTCCTCTGCTTATTCAGGCATACTGATTCTGAAGTTTCCGGCTTGCAAGTCAAATCGCCTTGCCTGATTTTGGCATTCGAGGATGAAATCACTCCACCTGTCTTCGTGGTTTGTCGAACTTTTATTAAACACAATAGAGCTTCTATTTTATTTCCTCCTCCTGTAATAAAGTCATTCATTCCATTCCATTTCATGTCGCCACACATTACAGGGGAGGCTTAGATGTTCTAAGAATGAGAAGTCAAAAGCCTAGTTTGGCTTTTTTGTTTATCTTCGCTTGACATTTTAGTTGAAGTTGGCGCCCACGCCCATCACCACTTGAGCAGCCCCTATATCAGCCCCCTATCCTATGCTGGTTCCTCTATAAGCCCTCCCCAAAGCATCCTCTTGTCCCCCACAGTACCGTCACCTTCCCAGGCGGCTCGCATTCCACGTGCGGCCGAAGCTAACCTGCTTCACCGCAACTGTTCCTTTTGCCCTGGGAGTTGCATTGCATTTCTCAGAACCCTCCTCCAACGTTCCTACCCCACCGATTTGAAGTTTTCCTACCCCACGATGCTAGGCTCCTGCAACTTCACTATGTTTCGGAAGATTCAGTTTCCCGAAAAAGAATTTCTTGTACCTGACCTTCATTCTATGAAACTTAGGTAACTCAGGCATTCGCCTTAAAAGCCCACTGACACAAAAATTTTGCATCTTCTTTTTATTGACGCGATAAGTAGTTAATGACCTATTTTTTAGATTTTGAAACCCTATTTGCTTCAGCGCACGATGGTTGTTTAAATAAAAAGGTTTTTAATGCGGCCAGTCGCGGTTTCTGTTTCAGCGGGTGCCGCGAAAGGCTGGATGTGGTATACAACGCTGCACACGTGACAGTCGGACGGATATCACAGAGCACAGCGCCCGTAGCACTGTCGACCCTGCGCATGGACCGTGCGGCTCGCTCAGTGCGCTTTTCGTGTCCCCGGCGCATTAAAGGCAATAAAACGAGAGTACCAGAATCTCTGTAGAACTTAGGTCACGGCCGGCTGCCAGATGAGGCAACGAATTCATGGCGCCTACGTCGAGAATGATTGGATCGGATCGTTCGTTGCTGGAGAGAGAAACTTCCAACCTCCGATCGGAGCGGCGAGCCGGAGAGAAACGCCGGCAGTACGCAAATTTTGAAGTTGTATATTTACTCCACATCCAGGGAATGTCGATTGCGCGATGTTCACTACTGGCTGGTCTGTTGCGTTTCGCACAATTTAGAATTGGCTTTAATTAGGTTCTAGGCTGTATTTCTGCCGATATTTTGCAGATGTATATGTGTTCTCAACAATCTAGCTCCGAAGTTATCTTGCAAAGTTTTGTGTCAGTACCCCTGCAGGAAACGACAAACTCTCCCCCGCACGAAGTCGTTGTTTTCCTATACACGATGACGTGGGGCTCGCCCGCGAATGGCATCTAATTGTCGTCACTGATCGCATTGGTACTATGGCGGACGTAAAGATAAGCCCAGAAGTAAACAAAGCACAGAAACCGCGGCCAAATTGCATCGCTTCACCGCATAGGAGTGCCGACCGGACCCAAGTAGCCGTGTTCGAGCGATGTATTCGTGCTGTCTATATAGTTTTGTACTGTATGCACTTCATATAAATCTGGCGCTCCCATCAATGCAGCTCACATCTTATAGTTCTATACTAATGTATACTAGAGGGAGATCTGGTACTGCACTCGTGAGCCGCTCTGCCGCCGCCATTGCAGCTAGCGACGTTCCTCGACTGCTTGGCTTTGTTAGCCACAAGGCTTCTTTTTATCTCGAAGCCAAAATAAAAAAAACGTAACATCTCTTTCTTGTTCTTCGTGCATGAAGCTTCTTAATAATCTTTGACAAAGAAGCTTTATGAAGCTTCAAGTTTACAACAAAACAACTTTGGTAAAATTCCCAGAGTACTATTGTTGCTTTTGTCCAGCCAGAGGCAGCTTTGCAGCCTGTTCATGAGCCATGTGTTGATGATATAACAAAGAGGCCACTCGCACGGGCATGGGGGCACAATCTTAGCTCACTCCTTCCGCTCGTGGCAGTGGCTCGTGTTGTGCCCCAGTAAGCGGGCGAACGGCTGCTTGGCTCTTTTCCCCGTCACTTTCCGCCACATTCTGGTGCCGTCAAACCCAGACCGCGGCGGCCCTTGTGGCAGCAAGAGAAGCGTGGAGATCGACAATGTGGCGAACGTGCAAGCTGTGTGTGATCTGACCATCTGCAATTTACAAGTCTGCAGTCCTGGTGAGGATTTTGACCTCACGGAACGACTGGCGAAGCTCGCGACAGTCTTACTCAATGGACAGCATAGTGTACCTAGCAGCCTGCCTAGCGGCGACTAGGTCATTCTCACGGACGGCCAGAGCATCGAACTCTCAAAGAACCTGGTGACCAGGACGTGGAAGGGTGCGGCCGTACCAGACACACCTAACAAAAATTTCCTCGTGGTTCGGACGCCGCAGCGGCTAGTGAACGTTTCCTGCTAAACCAACACGTGGGTCCCCATCGCGAGCAGGGGCCATTGCGCTTGAAAGACGGTGGCCATGTTTCCCCGGCGCTGCCATTTCCACTGGCACCTCCGCTTTCGTTTACGCCTCCTAGTACCTCTACCTCTGATCGGTGCACCGGCATCCCTATCCTCATCCCGCAAACTGCCAAATGAACTTGGTTATGGAGGGCTCGAAAAAGGAAACCCTGCAGCTTCCATGGCCGCACTCGATGGCCCCCTGAAATGCTCCTGGAAGCTCCCCTACCTGCTTCGTCGTCTTGGAGGCACTGTCGCGCAGCTCAGAATCCGTATCCGCGTTGCGCTCAGGACGACTCACCGCAGGCGCCCATGGTAACCTTCGCTGGCTACGCAAGTGCATGCAAGGGGCACATGGTGGAGCTCGTTTACGGAAGAATGTGCACCAAGCAGGGAGGATTCTCCTATGACCCTAGCGGTTACGGCGATTCACAAGGCGACCTGGACGACGACCGAGGCACAGGGCATAACCCTTACGTCGAATTCTACAAGGACGCACCACTTACCGACCAGCCCGATGGCGCCGTCACCCACACCAACCCTTTTAATAAAGACGGCGACGATTCCGCAGCCGTGAAGGGAGCTGGCCACAGCAAGTGGGCTTTCGGAAGGCTACTTCGAAGGTGATCCTGAGTGGCCAGCTCCTGTGCTGCCTGGTGCTGGGGTTGGGTAGGCAGTGGTACATCATCGATGGCTGGATCCACTACATTGGCCTGCTACTGATAAGCAAGCTAAACTCATTCATGCTGATCATCACAATCCCGCTGATGCGGGCTTTGCGAGAACGCCATCATTTTAAGACTCAACGCAGCATTCTGATGAAAGTTGTGTCCCACCTCCTGAACTTGCGCATCCTGTACTGTTTGGGCGAACTCGGGGTTTGGAACCAGATTTTTCCGTGTGTTTGAGCTTTAGAAGGAGTTTTTTTTATTTGACTGCTGCACAGTCGCCACCATGCTCCCCTTAAAGTCGTAGTGCTGCTCTCAACCACCAGATCTCCTGCAGGACATCAGCGTCTTTCTGCTATCGCCTACCACCAACAAGTTGCTTTTCCGACCATCGCATCTTGGTGGCGGGGGAAGTGTGTTGACTATATATTAAAGAGGTGACGTGCACGTGCACGGGGGCACAGGCCTAGCTCTCTCCTTGCACGCGTAGCAGTGGCTCGTGTCCTGCCACTCTGCCCCAGTAATCGGGCGACCGGCTACTTGGTTCTTTTCTCCGTCCCTTTCAGCAACACCATGTTAAATACAAGCGGCACGTGCCCGCGCGCTACTCGACTGAACTCCCACTGAAGCGCGGCTCTCCTACTCCGCGGCGCCAGATTTCCCTCTAGTACATATTGTTATGAAATGCTATGGCTCACGTCAAGGCTGCCTGTGTCGTGATAGGCCACCATTATACAGTGTGCTTGCATTAGATTCATCACTGGCTCAGATTGAAACGTTTTAGTGGCGGTAAGTTGAAATACAGTTTCGCGAAACCTAAATAAGAGTGTAATTACATCATTGTAACAAATATATTATTGTAATATAAGGCCTGATGTTTCAAATGTAGAGAAATAAAAACAAAACGTCATTTTTACTGAAGGTCGGCCAGAATTGTTATGCCTTATATTCTCCAGACCGAGCTGGTAGCTAACAATATCGTAAATTTTTGAAGAAACCTATTAAGGCCTCTTAATTTGCAAACATTTCTTCTTGGAAAGCTCAGAAAGGTTTTACGGGCGCACCGGTGAAAACATGGATTCCGCGTTGTTTTCTTTCGTGTTTTAGTGAGACCACATGTGCTACAGCTTCCGCGGCGGCCCATTACCCTCTCATTCAAGATGTGCGGCGCTGTTAACATATGAACTGCTACTGCAAGAAAGAACCGTAAACCGCAGTTTCCTTGCCACAAACTAATGTGTTTACATTGTGTATTTGTACTAGTGCATTTACGTACTGATGGTCGTCCAAGGCACTAGTCATCCGATTTGCTTGCAGTGAAGTAGAGCTGTCCTAGGATGAGGTAGTGGAGCGAATTGCAAGTTTCTAAGCGAACCAATAGAGCGAAGACAGTTTTGGCGAGTTCATCCGGAATGGCTAGCTTGCGGACATAGCAATGTACAGTGAAAAAAGCAAACCCACGACGACATTCAGAATCCGAGAGACATGCCAAGCCACCGATGTGCTCTTCCCATTTGGCAATAACCGCCCTCATGCTGACATGGACTACCGGGTAGAGCGTCTTCTCTAGTATCCTTACTAAGAAACTCTACGGTGCTGTCCCCTGCGCCTGATCTGATATGTTTAATCCCACTCTGCAGGCATGTCAGGCTGGACGTCGCAGTTTCCGCATGGCCGCGCTAGCTAAGAGTTGCGCTGGTTGCATAGCCGCTCACAGCCATCAGCGGAGACCCCATCCGCAGCTGTTTGGGTAGCGGAAACGACGCGCCTTCGAAACGCATCTTGTTGCCCCCCGCAAAGTGCAACCATCAATGTTCTGTTCATAGACGCCTACCCACTCTCCCGTGGTGCAGCTTTGCAATTCAGGGCATTATAAAGGACAAAACAATCTAAGTCTCGCAGCAAACAGGCTTTGTATTTCTATGTCCAGACAGTTTTGGACTAAAAGTGACATCCGTAACCTAGGAGTGCACAAAGCACAGCCACATAAAAGAAGACTTGCACCAGAAGGAATTTTTTTAAAGCGATAACCACGAGATTCCCCCTCCGCACGCGGTTTCTATATTCTTCGTACATATATCTTTCCCGCTTGAGAACGTCGTGTATCACAAAGGCACGCCATTAGATACCAAAGATACAGACATTTCTTTGCTTCATGCTCGAAGGACTTCGATGGTTGCTCTTTAGGGAGTGCAAAAGTGCAAAAAGGCACGTTTTCTAGTGAGCGTAGTTTCAAAGATCGAAAGAGAGGTGGATTCAGTCGCCCCTGATGGCCGTGAGCGGCAGTATGACCAGCGCCACTGTGTACCTTGCTCTGACCTTCCGAAACTATTACTCATTGCGATAGTGCACAAGAGTGGCGGTGAAACGTATATAGGAGGTGGCCATATAAAGCCACTCCTTCGTTCCAGTCGGCACCCCTACGCGGCGCAGAGACGCTCCATTAATTCTAGATGGGCTGAACGTTTTACATCATTATGCTTAATATTATTTATATTATCCTGCATGATACGCTTTTCTTTCGGTTAAAAAACTTGAAAGGAAAAGATGGCTGCGGATTGGCTCAGCTAACCTTAGATGTGCAAAGGTAAAGCTTCGCCTGAGTGAGGCCCCGTTTCGCTTGGTTAAGCTTTCCATATTGCTTACCACGGCTCAACACCGTTCGGCCCCGTGCAATGCTCACAGAAGGATGCCAACCTCGTTTTCATTCAGGGCGAACGGGGCTTGCTCTTCGCCGGGTGCAAGACGAATCCCGTAGCCCGAGACAACACAGCAGCGCATGCGCGCGAGGTGGCGGGGGTGGTCGGCTGCCGATCAGTTGAGCGTCCGTAACCGGGCACCGCTCAGCCGATCAAATGGAGCAGAAAGACTAAAAACGGGGCCTTGAGCGCAACGCTGAAAGCGGGCCCGGCGAATCACGGGACGCGCTTCAATGGGTGTGTCGCAGGGGTGTGTCTGCGGTCAAAAAGGGAACGTCCTCATCCGCGGCTAAACCCCTGGACGAAAGTCGTTAAGCTTTACCTTAGAACTCCCAAGCTGCTACTAATGAATGTTGTCCTTCAATGGCTGACGCACGTGATTCATAAAGGGGCTCAATAAGGTCGGGACTCAGAACAAAGACCCCCTCAGGAAACCTTGCTATGAAAACTCCACCGCGAAACACCTGCGTCATTCCCCAATAACCATCGCCGCTGTGAGATAATTGTACCGTTGCATTTGTTAGTCTCACGTAGCGGGCTTATCCGCAGAGCGAGGCCTCCCTGAAGCCAGCCGTATCTTTGCAGCAGCACAACTTCGCCGGGATCGTACTCCGTTGGCCCGATTCCGCCTCTTTCGAGAAGTGGCAACGAATACCCCGGCTGCTGTGTTTGCTGCGTGACCAGTTGATGGCGCAGCACGGTCTACGTCTGGGCCTGGCACTGCGGCAAGATTCCGCGGAACGAGAATTCCCTCTTCTGGCGAATAACTTGGATCGCATTACTATCTACCTGCTGCCGCCCCGCATGGCTGAGAGCAGCTACAGGAATCTCACGTTCAGGTACAAGTAAAATGCACGATCTTGGACTTTAAAATTATGCCAGGCATTGGGCTTTCTTTAGTGGAAATACATCTGTGAGACGCGCGCCTAGACACCTGTGAACCCAGTACACCTTCCATGTTGCTAAACAAGGGATATAAACTAAAGGTAAAGGATTGTGGAATGCCTCCTGTTGTAAAATCGTTAGAATGAAGGTCTCATCTGGTTTAGACATCCGCACAGCGACATATTCGCTGATATGTTGTTAGTATTGTTATTTTTGAGGGTGTTAATTGTAATCTGCGGTTCTCGGCACATGTTTGGCCCTTCCGCTATCAATAGAGGCGCGCGTGGCCACCGCCGGATTCCGGTGGAGTCGTATTCAGAAGCAGGTACGTAGATACCGCAGCGTGAAGTGAATATGGTATCCAATGCTGCAGCTGATAAATGGCTTCGCCTGTTCAACACGCGTGGAGTCGTATTCGGAAGCCGGTACGTAGATACCGCAGTGCGAAAGGAATATGGTCTCCATTTCTGCAGCTGATAAATGGCTTCGCTTGTTCACAACTCCCGGCGGTAGTAAGCTTGGGTCTTGGCCTGTCATATACATAACGAGAAGATGGCACATCCGCGCAGTGACTGATACAGGCGCGAGGTTCTCATCTAGCCTGCAAACTAGTTGTGAGTTGTGGGCTTCAGGGGAACGTTGTAACGTATGCATTACGTGTAAACGTACCGTCGCAGGTTGTAAACGTTCTATTGTAAGCAGAGTCTCATTATTACCTGCGTTGAAAAGCGTAATTGTTTACGTGCGTAATGTGAAAATATGCTTAGTGCTTTAATAAACGTTTTCTGTAAGTGGGTCTGCTGTAGTATGCACCACCTAGGGGCTGAAAATATGTCCCAAAAGGGCATTTGTTTAAGCGCTTGTGTAGGCGTGGTTCCCCGACGGCCTGGTTTTCACCGCATTAGCTCCTTCAATTTCTCTCAGTATAATACCGTGTTTCCACATTCTAAGCAAAAACGTTAGTGTGTCATGTATTGTGAGGACCGGTCTGAATGGCACAGTGCAAATGTCGGACGTTCGGAAGACCCATCCAGGACGCTGTAGTATCGTCTATGTGCGAGAGGCACTGTACGTTGGGAAGATTGAAATGACGCTACTTGTTGCGGTGGTGCATGTGCATTCTCCAATTGTCCCTTCTTACGTTGCTGATGACTTCGGCGTTCACCACACACACTTAGGAGCCTCATGTTGCTCCCACCAATATTTCAGCTTCGGCAATTAGCGCAAGAATGGTTATCCCCGGGCTAGTTTCGACCAGTGGTAATTAACTATCGTTGCGATGATTGGCGGCAAAAACTCCCCGAACAAAGGGGGGAGGGGGGTCAGCTGGAGGGGCGCTAAAAAGGGGCGCTCCCTGCATTCCCCCGCTGCGGTTACCGCGCCCATCCACCTAAAACCCCCATCCTCCTCTTCCTTCCTTTTTTTTCTTGTGAACGCTTGCACTAGGCGTCACAAATTAACTCTGGGCTCTGCAACCCTTTTCTCTTAACCAGTCAATTTCCTTTGGTTCTTTGCTTAGTCCTGTATTCTCGAAAATCCCTTGACCTGATACCTACATGTGGCAGCAATGTTTTAAAAAAATAGCGGCAGCTTGCCGCACCAGGCTGCAATCGCAAGAAGGTCAAGGTCAACGAGCCCCTCCTTAGTCCCTCACGTAAGCGGAAACTTCAGTACCATGCAACCTTTTCCTGTTATCCTATAGCCTCGCCTGTCTTGATTTCGCCCCTTTCCGGTCTCTTCCCCGGCACCACTACAACGCCCTTTTCCCCCACCCCTTGCGTTGTGGGGCTTGGCATGCTACTGTGTCGCGTAGAGCCTACGTTTTGCTTGATACACCTTCTTGGCCCGCCCACAACTGAAATGTATTTGCACCCAACTGAGCTGCACTATTTGTATCTTTGAAAAAGACCGGCCCTTGGTCGTAACGTTAGAATAAATATTATGTTTTTCGATCTGACTACTGATGGTGAAACACCAGCGTGTTGCACAATGCGTTGTGAAGAGAGGTACGTAGGTACGTGCACAGGTCAGGGCACAGAACTTGGGGTCAGGGAACTGGTTAGGGCACAGTACTTGGGGTTCCCTCAACAATATTCAACTAAGTTCGAAACGTGATGCGCCTGTTTGATACACTAAGCAAGCGAACAGCCACAACGACTTGAAGGAACTGTCATGTTCATCCCGTGAATTTCTCTAAAAGTAGCCACAAGGAAGATAAACACACAGCTCGGGCCCTCGTAACTGTATCGTGATTTTCTTCGTCGAGGGTTTTGTGCTCTTCAGGCAATGAACCATCCTGACCACCCAGCTCTGTTCTTTGGTCTCATAAATTCGTAATCCGCCTTTAAGTAGGAAGTGCGGTGTTGTATGGTTGTTTCTTTGCAGTATATACAGGAAGAGATATTTGTTAGTAACGAGAGGCTGGCGCTGACGCGTACACCCGTTTTTGTTCAGCCTTGAGCTGTTTGTTTCCGTCTTAACACGGGTGTTGCTGATCTGCATGCCTGTGTAGTAGCGCATCCACAATGAGGGGACCCCTCAAGTTGTCTTGCGTTAAGTGAATTAAATGCGGCCACCGGCATAAAAAGCATCTTTGTGGGAAGCGGCAATGAAACTGTAAATATAGTTAAAACCCTTAAATGCAAGTGGGACACCAACATCGCAATTATTTTGTTATCAAACACTACACGTAACTTGGGTTGTTTTTGTCCGATGGTTTAAATAATGCGCTTTGTTCGTATAGCACGGGTACAGGGAGACCCAATTACACCACTGTTTTGCTGTTGATCTCTACAACTTATTGACTACGCTACCCGTAGTGGTGACAATATTCGAACTTTTCTTTTTGCAGCTACTTCACCGACGAAACTTTGGCAAAGGTCCGGCAGCTCTACCAACACCAGAAGAGATCCGGCGCAGGCAACAGAGTGTGCTACCTATTTCCTGCTGAAACCTACACGTTTAGGGTAATGTGTCAAACAAAAAATATTACACCCCAACTATATCTGAACATGTTATTTGTCAAAGCTTTGTCTGCTATTTCTTCGAAGGGCTGCGATACGTCGTTGTATGTACGGTGCCCCTGATCATATGTCTTTGATGCACACAGTAAGACGAGCCTTAAAGCTGATAATGCTCGCTTTTCCTGCTTTTCCTGCTTCTCCTGATAATCTACTTTTCTTGTGCCAGCCGACATTGTTTACTATGTGGATTATTGCGCGTAAAGTGCACACTTAACTGCAAAAATTCGCGAATAAATTCACAAATTTGACTACATAATCTTATAATGCTTTTCCATACATTCCATAGAATGACCACTTCGTCATCCTTGATGACTGTTTTTCTAAGACTGACACCATTTTATCAGCTTGTTGCAAACAGGGTTGATGCTTGGCGATTTCTTTTTACGACCGCTTCATCTCGATCATTTTCCTAAAGTTGTCAGCCGTTCTAATCCTGCACTAGTAAAACTGACAGGTTCACCAGTGAAGGGGTGCCTTTATTTTTACGCCTATGCTCAACAGGCAAAAAAAGAGGGCAGGGCAACTTAAGTCAATACGGACAGCTTCACATAAAAAGTGAGAAGAACTTATCTTACAAAGTAAAGTGCGTCTGTGCGGTTTGCCAAAACATAACACGAGCGAAAATTTTGAGAAATGGGTACCGTACCGGCTCTATTTTCTGAAAATTCGCTCCTGCAATTCTGGTTGTTTAAATATATATTGAGCTGTTCTGCAAGAGTTGTCCCTCACTCCGAGGCCCCATTAAACAACCGGACGGTCCTCTATCCGAAAGCCAAAAAAATCTGTGCCTATAATAGGCTATTTCAAATCACACAAACTATAAATCCACTCTTAATTTCGACCCTCGTGGCAACTAGGTATTTGGAGTATCTTATAGCACCTTACCTACTATCTCAGAAGAAAAAAATATGGCTGGCACTTGATACTACCCAATGCGCAATTGGTGCCCAGTGTGCGCTTCAGTCTTCTTAGTGACGGTGCATGCCTACCGTGTCTCACGAGGCGGTCGCCGCATTAGCCGACAGCGAAGGCTCGCGATATATGATGGCGTTTTCTGGTAGCCCGTCGCCTGTTTCGTTCGTCTCTTCGTTCTCTAGGTTGTGCCGCAGCACGTCCCTGCTGGAAAGGATGTCTCGCGCCGTCATGGCATACCCTCCTTCTCCACACAAATTTGCAATTCTTACCTCCCCCATTTCCCGGCTCGTTCTGTCTCTTTTGCCATCCTCTTTGTTCGCTCGGTAACGACTTATAACGGCTCTGTGAAACCAAAGGAGCGGACGCTTTCACTGAAGTGAATTCGACAAACTGATGTTTTTGCTGGCAGTGCCTACACTGGCTAAAAAAACACTTTTCATCGTTTATTTGGTCGATAAGGCGGTATTTATTTCATAAAGCCCGAAAGAAGAAAAACTGTCATGCGCGTTCCGCGGCGGCCGCACCAACTACATAAGTGAGGTCCATACGAGGTCCTACTGTAATTGAAGGATGCCCAAGAATAAAAATTAAACCAGTTACGCTTTAGGGTCTGTAAAACAACATGCTTACAATCCGAGGTTATCCTTGGCTAGGCTTTCTTGATATCTCGCTAATCGGAATACCGTCATCCTGCGATAGAGTCGCTGGTAAAACGCCTCAGATAAGTGTCGCATGGCGCCTTGGAAAGTTAACAATTACTGGCTGGGGCGCACGCAGAGGATGAACACCTTCCGCGTAACAGGGGACCCCCAAATGCGGTGCGCTTTTTCGCACCATGCCAGCTTTCCTAGCTCGCATCTGTATTGTTATAGGCGCGTTCGCAATAGAGCAAAGGTCGGCTGATTCGCGACTGTGCCCTCGCGGTGCTTCTGGCAACACTGCGCCAAGAAGAACTCTCCAGCGGGTCAGGTTCAGGCTGCACGTGTTCGTCGAGATTGCTCGTGGAGCATTGAACGTTACGCCGCAAAAATGGTTGATTCAGAAAAGGAGACACTGCCGCAAAACAAAAAAATTACGTCAAAAAAACAACATGCTGTGTCGGAGATTCAAACTTGCGAATGGCAAAACAATGTACCCAATTGTCAATGCCACTCGGCCAGTCTTGCTTGCTAACAGTAACATTATTTGGAAATATAGTTTCAGAGCCACATCAAGGGATCGCGCTGGTTCCAGAGTACTACAGAACATGTTTTCACTCACAAATAAAAAACCGCTCACAGGTATCATGTACGTAAAGGATCAGCATGCTTTGCTAGAAAAAAAGCTAGAAGAAGATTATTACTACGAAAGCAGCAGAGCATTTGTGAAATATATGATAGAGAAATTTGCTACAGTGAGATTGTGTCATTGCATCAAGTTTGAAGTCAACGGGATGAAGGGAACGGAACAAAATGGAGCTCTTGAGTAAAGCTATTTCTCGGCGGAAGCGGGCCGTGTAGGCACCGCGGCTTCGGCGCGCTGCTCGAGGTTGGATCGTAACCGTCGCAGCAATTCTCTAGCAGCGACATAGCGGCGTTGGAGCGCCGCGCGTTCTTCCTCGCGAATTAAATACTGTATAGGCCAACGCATGTTTTGCGGGAGTCTAAACAATGGGCTCGTCGTGGAGACACGAGGCGCTGTGTGTCGCTCATGCAACTTATTTTATGCCGCACGTTCTGCGAGTTTAGTTAAGGCCGGCTGTGAAGCTAACTCTAGACGCTTGTTGAAGCTGGGCCAGACTAGATCTCAGGCCTCCTGGGAGGCTAAGCTGAGAGGCTAACGCGTTGCCTCCGCTGCTATCTGACCCGCATTGCTTTCGCGCCTCCCTCCCCGCCAGGGGGCACACCATGTGACATTTTAAAGGCGAAGCCCTAAGGGGTTAGAGCTGTCGGCATCTCATGGCGTCGCAGTATCATTTATTCGCGATTGAAAGACAGCGGAACACTAGTTTTTCAACACCTCGGGTTAGAACGTTTCACCTACGTGAATCAAATGCATTCTGAAAGAACACAGCGGGACACTCGTTTTCCTATGCTCGCGCTAGAGTGCTTCGTACTTTGAAGACACGAGACTTAAAGCAAAGCTGCACACCTCTACCCCCAACGGTTTTATCTCGGGGGAAAAAACACCAAGGCGCCAATATAATACTTGTACATCTCATGCTTCACCTCTCCACAGGTTTCACGTTAGGGGAGACATCTCTGGATTTTCTCTTCGTATTTTTTATACCTTTCCACAGGACCAAGCTTAAACGGAAACAGCTGCGTTGTTAAGATGAAAACCAACACTATTACTTGAACTTGAACGCCGTGTATTTTACGTCCTTCCACTAAAGGGCACCTGCAGCGTGCCATTTTCGAAATCGCAGGCCTCATTCTAAAGAGGAGACGATCCTTTTTGCAGGCAATACAGAAACGCTTCAATAGTACCACCCACTAAGATGCAAGCTTCCTACCCGTATCTGCCAACAACCATCGCTTTCATCTCCCGCCCACAGCGAAAATTCCCCGCGTTCTACGCGCGTATAACCCGTCGAAAATTACTGCAGTGCACAGTGCGTGGGAAATTTGTGCAGGTTTCACGGGACGAGAGCCCCCTTGGGAGCCTTCAAGTAGAATCGCTCGGGCCCGGTATCCAGGGCCCCGTGACCAGACAGCCCGGAAAGATGGCGCAGTTTGAGACATGCAGACTTGTGAATGGCTACGAGAGTCTGGAACGGGACTACGGCGTTCTGGCCGCGCTCAACGATTCGTGGCTGTCGTACACGTCCCACAGCCTGCTCAGACATTTCGTGGACGAGTTGCGAAAAAACGTGTCGGAAACTTGCTTGGGCATCTGGAACCCGCAATGGGACGACTTCGCCAAAATCTGCGGGAACGAACGTGCCTACCCCCTTTCTTGTGCCTTAATTCAGCTCAAAAACGATTCCAATGCATGAACTCCGCTGATACAGGGGCTACTAATGGAGGCTACTCTAACAAAAGTATCTTTATTGCGTGTTTTTTAACCTGCGTCAATGGGAAGTTATTAAGAGTACTCTGCAGCACGCATACCAACATCTTGGTTGATTGATTGATTGATTGATCGATTGATTTATTGATTCATTGGTTGATTGATTGATTCATTGATTGATTGATTGATTGATTGATTGATTGATTGATTGGGTGATTGATTGATTGATTGATTGATTGATTGATTGATTGATTGATTGATTGATTGATTGATTGATTGATTGATTGATTGATTGATTGATTGATTGATTGAACGATTTATTGAACGATTTATTGATTGGCGCATCTGCTTCCTCCCGCGCAGTTCCACTTATAGAGTGATTGAAACAGTTCGCTTGTAAAGGCTGTGACTTTATACGGATGCGCTTCAGTAAATGGTAATGATGCAGTATTCGCGTTTGTTCTTTTGTGGTTGAATGTGACAACCAGCTTTATAACTGCCTACCTACGCCAATGTTAGCCAGCCTGCTGGGAATTTCCAGAATTGGGATAGGGAGTTCCATCGGGTGGGGCTGAATTCAAACCTAAGTAGAGTTACTAGGTAATCCGAAGTAGAGACGATTGTAATTGTGGCCAGCTCGAGATAGGTTTGGAGGATCTTGAGTGCCTCCGGGACTGCTCTCGCAAGAGATAGTGTTCGCAGGCTTTTAGTGAATCGGTGATAAATTTAGGAGAGTGGTCGGCGTGCAATAAAATGCCGCGAGGGCAACGGCAGTGGCTTCCCGCAGAGTTTGAAGAGAGATTAGGATGAGTATAGCTGCATGGACGACGACGTTCTTTGTTTTGAAGACTGCACTGTCCAGCTGAGAAATGCTGGGTTTCGTGCTATGTCGTCGTAATGAGGGTCGGATGCCAACGAGAACTTCATTGGAGATGTCGTACTCTAACGTTTCGTCGACCGCGGTCGGACCCGGGATGAGCGTTACCTGGAATGGCTGCCACTTTGATATTGGTCAGGATAACGGCACTTAGAGGACCATTTATAAATGGTTGTGAGTAGATGCTTTGCACAGCACTAAAATGTGTTTCACAATATTTGTACCGGCAATTTTACTACCGAAAATGAAAGTTTTGGTAATGTTCCCCAAAAAGCAGTCGACATGGCATTGTAACACGATGTGTTTTCTTAAGGCTCTAATGTGAGAATAAATAATGGGTTGAGAAGGGCGTTCACATTGGTTTTTCGTCAACCCAGGTAAACCTAGGCACCACTGTTGCCGTCAGGCTCATGCCACCGGCCACCCCGCCCTCTTAACTGCATTGTACTATAAAGCTTCTCTCCTCCTCCGCAGATGACAATCTCTAGCACAAATTTTCACCACACTAACATCCCCTTTTGCGCATGTGAAAATTTTTTTTCGTGGTCACAATGACGGTTTACAGGGCCAACAAGCAGCTGCTGTCGCGGCATCAGACAGTTCGTGCCTCTTGGTGCAAGCCGCGTGGGCAGGCATGACCGGCGTGTGTGCGGAGCGCTTTCGCTTGCAGAACCCGCTTGATGATTTGCTGCCTTTTTCATTTTTGCGAATATTGCGCGAAAACTAGAAATTTAGCTCAGGGATCGCCGTATCCCACAGGGATGACGCAAAAACGAGCCCCAGCTTTCGCTTACGCCGCGATCGGGCACATACATCTAGCTACACCCCCATGCTAAAGTTTTTTTAAGGGCAGTTAACCACAGTTCGCCGTTAGGCCCACCTGAACCAGATGGCGGAAGTGCCGCGGCCACCGTAGTGGCCTTTAGTGCACGTGAGATTTGGTTTCCACCGAAGAATACCGCGGTCCGCTGAGGCGTCGCTCCGAAAATATGAAAAGAGCCAATACATAATGCTGGCTCTCCGAACCAGTTCCAGACTTATCCTAAACGTGAAGGCACGATTATCACCCGCCCTGCCACAGGCAGACGGCGGTCGCAAATGTAACAAAGACCCGATGACCATCTTCGGCGCCTGTGATAATAAAACCCCTCCACTGCGTCAACGGCCGCTTTATTACTGTAGTGCGGCTGACGAGAGCAGTGTATTATGAGTGGCCTGACTCACAACAATGGAAATATATTGTAGAGAAAGAAGACCCTGGCTTTGTGAGGCTCACGCCCGAAGTCCCAACACACAAATGAGCCTTCGAATTGTAGGTCATTTTCTTCCACCGATTTATACGTGTTATCTCGCAGATATCTCGCAAAGATGAAGGTTGCTCTTGTCTTGTGGTGTAATCGGTGATATTTAAATAGTCATTTGCAAATATTTACACGCTGTAACTGCAGTCTTGTGTCTGAGAACAGGAAAATTTCCAAAGTTTCATTTCGAATGCAATTGTTCCGTTTGGGGTAGCTGTGAACGAAACACCCGCAACGAAGCGGAGAAACAGCGAGAGAGCCAGGGGGAGGAGAGAGAGGGAGAGATAGAGGGATAGAGCAACCGTGTTTCGTCAGCTGAAGTCCGAGCCACGGAGTTTGCGTCCTCGGAGGAGCGGGATGTTGTACAATCCTCCGGCCGTGGCGGCCTTGGCGGATGGGGGCAAAACGTTTTAATCTGGGCAGCCAACAGGGACTACAGGGCGGTCCGTAGGTTTTCGGGGGAAGCAGATAGGTAACATTCAGGGAGGAAAACCTCATATAAACGCCACAGTATTTTATGATGTACGAGGTTGGAGAAGGATGTTCGTAGTGTTCAGGACAGCGCAAGTATTATTGCATGAAAAGTTGAAGGAGTGCTAACACAAAATATTTGCACTACCCCTTTTTCACTGCTATAAGTGCCTACGAGCCCACTAATCCTAGAATGGCAAATTATATTGTCGGACGCTGCATAAATAATTACTTACAGCTCCATTTATTTGCGTCAGTACCGGTTTCGCTCAAGCGAACCCCAACGCAGCCGCAATGCCAGGAAGGCGCATTTGACGTCACTGGAGTGTTCTCGTCGCCCCACAACCGATGCCAGTCTTCACGCGCGCGCGCGCCAGAAGAGCCCGACAGGCTGTAGTCGCGCGTGACGTCAGTCCCAAAAACTGTGACGTGTGCAGAAGGCGGAAAAGTGCGTGCGAAAAGCACAGCGGCCGCCTCAACATGTCACGGTAGCCTGACGTGGGCCGTTTGGATGGAAGCGCAGACGACGTCATGAGCTCGCTGTATAACGCGGATGAACTTGCTCGTGCTCGCAAGGATTAAAATTGGTTTAAAATATGTTCTACGGAACTGTTGCGGTTCACACTTCCGAGGGGGTATCTGCGTATACAAAGGAAGCTTTTTTCGTAGTTATCTCAGATTTGAAATTTTGTGCCAGTTCTTTTTTTTTTGTTCTTGCTGTAGTTTTGGTAGTTTACATTCACAGGCGCCCTACATGTGACGTAGACGCTGTGACAAAGCGGGCCCGTCGTTGGAATTTCTTACCGTGTTTTATGCCGACGCGTGCAATGATATTGTTAAACTTAATTTTAAAATTATCCTACCACAATGAGCAAGTGAAAGGCCTTTGTACTGCTGATGAAGAAACAAAGTGCCTTTCTGGTACATTTTTCTTTCAATGCTTAATCACTGGGGCATAGCAAGCGAATGTCGTAATTAGAAAACGTCTGCACACCACAGGCCCTCCCAAGAGCACCATGCACACCTCCGCCCTTCCTCCCCCCCCCCCCACCTCACACGCACAACCATATTCACGCGATTCTGCCTCTGACTTACGCATTCCAAAATGTTTTCCTTTCGCATGGAGGATTTTTTGAACAACAGTCAGCATTACTTAAGTAACCAAAATGATCGAGGAATTATCACTGCAAACAACTTTTTCATTTTTAGCCCATCTATTATGTCGTAGCTGAACCCTTGCTTCAGTTTCAACATCGCAGTCGCCATTAACCACAAGAATGCTTTAAGTGTGCCATTACTGTTCGTTCCGTACTTAAACGCAATTATGCATAGCCTTTACCTATGCCGCGCCACTCCATCACGCCAGAAGGTCACGCTGGCTCACCAAAATTGCCAAATGCTCCCTATGTTCTGGTGGACCAAGGAGCATCCCAACATTATTTAAATTGCCCACGTCACTAACTAAAACTGCAAAATTTCTATATGTCCTATACAATCCAGAGCCGCCCAGGCCCATGCACTGCAAAGATTGTTTTATTGTTTAGCTTTAAAACAGCCTGAAACGGAAGTGTGCACTCTGCCGTATAATAACAGCACACGCGTCCGCTAAAAAGTATGTGCTTTCCTAATGTTTGAACCCGAAATAGTCGGACCCCGTTGTAGTTCATTCCTTCCGAAATGGTGCCATCATGCACGTGAGATATATTCACGACGCGGTAATCGGAATGCAAGGAGTAAAGTAGTCAAAGATGTCGAGGGGTGCTATAGAGATCTGTACAGTAGCCGGGACATGCAGGATAATGCCGAAAGACAAACTAGTTACGACGAGATAGACATCCCACCAGTAACGACAGAAGAAGTCGGGTAGGCTTTGAAAGAAATGAAAGGGGGCAAAGCACCTGGTGAATATCAGATAACAGCAGACCTCTTGAAGAA
>NW_027526295.1:143771240-143927941 GCF_048455015.1 Haemaphysalis longicornis | reverse complement strand
AAGGGAATTTCTCTCTAGCTCGCTGCACAATCCCCCCAACATTCCTAACGTTTTTCTTCAAGAACTACGAACAAT
This sequence comes from Haemaphysalis longicornis, assembly GCF_048455015.1. Lineage (NCBI taxonomy): Eukaryota > Metazoa > Arthropoda > Arachnida > Ixodida > Ixodidae > Haemaphysalis > Haemaphysalis longicornis. Next base: position 143,927,866 of record NW_027526295.1, on the reverse strand, counting down.
TCGACAAGAATTGGCACAACTTCGCAAAGAAAATGCCATGCTAATACAAGAAAACCTTTCCCTCAAACATGCCGCTCAGCCCTCCACAATGCCAATTAACCCCCCTCCACCCCACTCTTCCACACAAAGCTCTACCGAGTTGCCTCCTCCTCCCCCATCAATGTCGGTAGACTCCAACACATCGCCTCCCTCCAAGAGACGGGCAACAGAATCGACTGCTCCCATTGACGACAGCCAACTTTCCCTCGTCGACCAGATTTCAGCCGTTGAACGTACTTGCCATAACGCTTTATCCGAGCAAAAAGCTGAGTACATCCACCTTCATCAAACCCTATTGGCTAACCAAGCTACCACACAGGCAATGGTAGAAGCCTTAAAGGCAGAGATACACGCCTGCCTCACACAATTCCATGAAACCAAAACGACTTTTGCCGCCCTTTCGGTCCCATCCGCAAGCTCGCAACCTCTCCCTGATCTTCCTGATGACCCCTCGCAAGACTTCTAGCATGCTCCGTATCTGGCAATGGAATTGCCGGGGCTACAAGAAAAAGAGAAACTCCCTATTGCTCCTCACCCAATCCCAAGACAAATCCCCTGATATAATCGCTCTTCAAGAAACTGGGATAGCAGTCAAACTGCCGGGTTACCAAAGCCTTCAAGACACTGGTCACCATGTTACAGCCATTCTAGTCCAACGCAACCTAGTAGTCAATCAGATATCCCTCACCGAGACAACAATCCCACATATTTTCGTTGAAGTGCTCCCTCGCCGCAAGGGTGACAATAGCATCTTCATTCTAAACATCTACAGCAGCCCCAGAGAGCACCAACACAGGTTCAATTCTCTCCTCACTGCAGCTTCCCGGAAAGCATCCAAGCAACCCCTCATCGTTGTCGGCGATTTCAACGCCCCTCACACGTCATGGGGTTATGCTTATACCACTAAAAAAGGTCGCCTATTGTGGGAACAAATTCAAAAAGGTAATTTCACTCCGGAATCAGATCCTTACACGGCCACCCGTCTGGGTACGAGTGTGCAGAGGAACACTGCCCCCGATTTAACCCTATCCAAGGATGTCGAACAGCTGCAATGGACCTGCACCGAATACACCTTGGGTAGTGACCACTACATTCTACAATCGGATGTCTCCATCGCCAAGCAGTACACTCCCCCAGGCCGGCATACTCACATTACGGATTGGGACAAGTTCCGCCAAATCAGATCCCACCCTCAACTTGCAACACCTCCGGCTGCGGACAACTACACAACTTGGGTCAAGCAACTCTTACAAGACACCCAAGCAGCCAGCGCCCGCCTTGACCCGAATATCCCCTCTGACAGAGTGGACTCCCGGCTTCAACACCTGTGGCAGGCTTACTGCAGCATACAGAAGCGTTGGCTGCTCAACAAGACAAACCGCGCCCTCCGCCGTAAACTTGCTGAACTCGATAACGCCATACCAAACAGTTGGCCCAAGCACAGTGGCATCAAATTTGTGACCAGATGCGGGGAGCGCTCAGTATGCGTGAAACTTGGACCCTCCTACGGCACCTACTCAACCCTGGGAACACACGCACGGCCCAGTTTCAAAAACTACAGAAACTCATGCACAATACCCCTGGCTCCCTCTCCGAAATCATGACCCAGCTTCGCTCCCTATACATACCGGAAGGACCAAAAACACAACTCCCAGCCTATCGCGGAGAAGATAACGACCAACTCGACGCTGACATCACCGAAGCAGAAGTCAGGACGGCTCTTCAAACCATCAAACCTGGTTCAGCTCCCGGTCCCGACTCTGTCACCAACAAGATGCTCCGCAACCTAGATGACGCCTCCATAACACAACTAACCGAATACTACAATCACTACTGGCGAAGTGGCACTCTCCCCCCAGACTGGCGTACAGCAGCAATTTCTTTCATCCCGAAACCCGGCAAACCTGTAGCCCTCGATCAGCTCCGCCCCATCTCGCTTACCTCCTGCGTTGGCAAAGTGCTGGAACACGTCATCCTAGCCAGACTTACCCACCACGTAATTCAAACTGAAGCCCTTCCGGAAGAGATGCTTGGATTCAGACCTAAACTCTCTGCTCAAGATCTACTACTACAAGTATCTAACGAAATTATCCAACCTCCCAGCAAAGTGGACAATGCAGCTGTGCTGACGCTTGACCTTAAGAAAGCTTTCGACATGGTCACTCACGAGGCAATAATGGTCGGCCTCTCAGCCATTTCCCCCGGTTTGAGGGTCTATAACTATGTCAGAGCTTTCCTGAGTGACCGAACAGCCACCATACGCCTGGGCCCACACACTAGCGGCCCATACCATCTGGCCAGCCGAGGTACTCCCCAAGGGGCCGTCCTCTCCCCTATGCTTTTCAATCTCGCCATCCTGCCTGTTGCCAAATCTCTCAAACAGATCCCGCACCTTCGTTTTGGCATATACGCGGACGACATAACACTCTGGGTACCAGGAGGTAATGATGGACATATTGAAAGCACTCTCCCAGCAGGCGCCGATGCGGTCAGCTCTCAGGCAGCCTTGGCCGGACTCACCTGCTCCCCTTCCAAATCCGAGCTGTTAATCCTCCCTCCTCGTACACGTGCTTCTACAAATCCCCAAATTGAAATAACGGTACAAGGTCATACAGTCCCTAAAGTCTCCCGCCTCAGAATCCTCGGCCTACTTATCCAGCAGAATCGATCCAATGCTTTCTTCATACAACAACTCGGATCTCATGTCGACCAAATTATTGCACTTCTTCGGCGGGTAGCCAACCGACACCATGGACTAGATGAAAAGGACCGCCTCCACCTAGTGCACTCCTTTTTTATCAGCCGCCTCCTCTATACTCTGCCATATATACGAGCGTCCAAGGTCGAGCTGAACAAGATCGATGGCCTCATCCGCAAGGTCTACCGCGCTGCCCTGCAGATACCCCCTAACGCATCCACGGATCGTCTGCTCCAGCTCGGAGTTTTTAACACCGCCACCGAATTAGTTGAAGCCCATTTATCATCCCAGAGAAACCGCCTAGAACTAACAGAAACGGGCAAGTCAATTCTCGCTACTCAAGGCATTCCGCTGTCCGAACAAGCTAAAAGTGCCATTCATATTCCACTTGAAATTCGGGAAAACATATTCACAAGGCCCCTCCCCCGACACATGCACCCCGTCTACAACTCGGCGCGCCGCCAAGCCCGTACACGCGTCTTGGACCGGGAACTGGCAAAATGGCCGGAAGCGGTGTACTGTGATGCGGCGGAATACCGTCATCACAACGCCTACGCTCTGGTGGTAACGCGCAACTCCGCTTGCACCCCCCTCAGCACGCTTACCATCTTAACTACCTCCCCCACGACTGCGGAGGAAGCGGCCATTGCGCTGGCCCTCACACAACGTCCAACCCCGCCCAAGGTAGTCACGGACTCCAAGCTTGCTCTGCTGCATTTTGTACGGGGGACCATCTCTTCTGAAGCCCTCCGCATCATCCAGAGTAACCCGCCTCAAAAGATGGTGGAGTTGGTGTGGGCCCCGGCTCACACTGGCCTGCCGGGAAACGAACTTGCCCATGCCATTGCCCGCGATCTCACACTCCGGGCTGGTGTGAGCATCGTCCCCCGACATGGCGCGCGCTCCTCCAAAGAACGCCTCATCACGTTCAACGACATCGTGGAGCACTACCGACTCTCTCGTCGTACTTTATCCCCCGCCCATTCCTCCCTCACACCTCACCAAACCCGCTATTGGCGACTCTTGCAGACAGACTCTTTCCCCTGCAGAGCTCGTCTGCACCACATCCACCCCTCATCATTCCCGTCTCCCAACTGTCCCCAATGCGGCCAACGTGCCACTCTGGAGCATTCCACGTGGGCTTGCCCTTACGACCCCTTCCCTCAAATCTCCAGCAGCGAGCTATGGAGAGAGGCGTTGGGTAGCTCTAGCCAGGAGATTCAAGAGGCCCTGGTACGCAGAGCTACAGAAGTCGCGGCTGGCCTCCGCCCAGCCGCCACCAACCCTCAGTAACCATGGTTCAAATAAAAGTTTTCTCTCTCTCTCTCTCTCTCTCTCGCTCAACTTCAGGGCCAAGGCGTCACCCTGCTCGTACCCGCCTCCCTTGACCAAGTCTACTCTCTCGACCGGCAAGTTCACTCCAACCCTGGCGCACATGCTAACCCCTCCCGCAGCCTGGCGCACGTGCTAACCCCTCCCCCTCCCGGAACTCGTGCATGCTCGACATTTGTCAGTCGCATTATCTCGTTGAGTTTTGCAGTGCCCATTTTGCTTACGAACCGCCAAGAAAGTTGACGGTTCGTCCAGGACTTTGTTTACGGCCTCTTTTCCCAGCACGCCCCTCAGCACGCCCCAGTCGCCGGCCTCGACCCGATGCTGGTTTGAGCCAACGTTGTCCACGGTGGACGTTCGTTCAGCCTCGGCAATGCTCCTAGCCAGCTCCATCAGAGAGTCGCTGTCCTTGTCGTATACGTACTTCGCTTGCATCTTGACAAAGTCGGCCATCTTCTCGACGTACGTTTTAACGAACACGTTGTTGTCCAGCGCCTCCACATGTTCGTTTCGGAAGGGCACGTACAGAAGGACGTGCTTGCATTGGGTGTTGAGCACGTCTTCGGGGCTGTAGTGGTGGTAACGAATCACTCCCTTCGCGCCTGAGCTTGTACTCGCCCGCGTTGCCCCAGCTTATTTACTGACGTAGCCGGGCAGGCACACGTCTTCCAAACTCTCAGGTGGAGCCTGACATGCTTCTATGATGCTATCGCGTCAGACGTCAGTCGATAATGGGAGTAGTTCCTCGAGCTCCAAGTTAGCCTTACGGGCCGGCCGCCGCTGTTTAGGGAAGCAAGTCTGGATGTCTGTCCGCGGCTATTGTCGGACAGAGAAACCGGGCGGCTTCCTTGACCGACATCTCTACCGCCTGAAGCGTGTTGAGCCCAAGCCGCTTCAGAGAGTCCGGGTAAGACATCTCACCGTGCTCTTCCAGCATGTGGAACGTTCAAGCGCTCAAGCATTCAAGCATGAATCCAGCATGAATCTACGAGCATGAATCCAGCTCGCAGAATCTCTAAGTAGTGCTCCTCGTCTCGGCCTCAGCTTGCGCTCTGCCCCGTCTTCGGTGGGCGAGTACGGAACGACCACCCGGGTCCTCGGACTCGGCATGAAGGGATCTCTGAGGCGACACTTAGTCCTGTCCCGCTTGTAACCCGTGTGTGTGTGTGTGCGTGTGCGTGTGCGTGTGCGTGTGCGTGGGCGTGGGCGTGGGCGTGGGCGTGTGTGTGTGTGTGTGTGTGTGCGTGTGCGTGTGTGCGTGTGCGTGTGCGTGTGCGTGTGCGTGTGCGTGTGCGTGTGCGTGTGCGTGCGTGCATGCGTGCGTGCGTGCGTGCGTGCGCGCGCGTGCGCATCTGGGTTCGACTGCGCTTGAGCTCGGTCACGTCGAGCGACGTCGATTAGATCATTTCGATCGTTTCGGGCATGTTTCCCGTCAGTTCTTCGCACGGACCCTCGTTTTGCCAGAGCAAAATGTGATCGTCGGGGCGGTCGCGCTGCTGAACTCGACCTGCTTAAAGTAGTCGATTACGGAGCATCGTCTAAACTGTGAGACGCGCAGGTCCATTGGGATCGTCAGGATCACGCTGAATATCCGCTCGCAGTAAATCGCACAAGCAACCGGATCATTGCTGCACAAGTCTACCCTGTCTTTGTTGGTCAGCGACTCGATCTCTCGCGCAGTCTTGCCGGTATACTGCCGGCTCGCAGTCGTTCGAGGGCGTCTATCAGGCGATCCCAATGCACTTCGGAGGCATAAAGGGTCAGGAACACGCGGGGCTTGCCCACTTGCCTGGTAATAGCAAACACCTTCCGCTTCCTCCCCTGCCAGTACTGTATGGTATTGGGCACCCCTCGCATGAAGGCCAAGTATCGGTTCACGGCGTCTTCGCGAAATTCCTCGTTTTTGCAACTGCTGTTGCAAACGTCATGGATCGCTCATGTCGGAACGTCATGGATCGCTCGACCAAGGCGTGACTCATCACCTTTGTCGCCGTTTACAGCACGTGAGTAGGCTTGCTCGACGCCGGGACGCTCGGTTCTGCGAATCTCGCTACTGGCCAGGGCGAACGGGGTGGGTGCAGAGACATGATCTTTCGCGCCTCGCCCAAGTATATCTGGGGAAACGAGAATTCCTCGCCGTCGTTATCGTGCAGCATAGAGATTGGCATCTTGCTATCACCCGGTACAATTTCAAGTAAGGCCGGCCGTCCAGCAACCGGACCCTGCCAGCGTCGTCAAAGACTGTGGCAGAGTTCAGGGCGTACGACAGATGCAGGGGGTCATTCAGGTTGCTGAGCCCCTCCTCGCGCTCGATCTCATCGTCATTGATCGGCTCATCCCTCTCGTCTACCCGGCGGAGCTTCTCCCAGTCAACCTTGACGCCGAACAACCAGTACAGCGGAGTCTCGACCACGTGTTCCAGTTAGGTGTAAATCTCGCTTTTCGTCACCATCCCGGACTTGTGCGCTGGCTTGGCAATCAGCCGCTTTAGGTGCATGTCCATGGCCCCGTCCTCCGGCACACTGTGGGGCAGTAGCTTTAGTGTCTCCTGAACGTCGATCAGCACACTTATCGCCTGGCCATGAATGCCATACCGCCCGTAGCCGTTCGTCAGTCACCGAATATCCGTGGAGGGGATTCTCGGAGACACCATCCGTTCCTCCACGTCGTGCAGCCGGGGGAACGAGATCGGCTTGAAGGGGGGGTACGGGAAGACGTTCGTCGTGATAAACCGTGGCACCTTATTTCCTCTCAGCAGATTCCCGGCACATCGTGCACGCACACATTTCCGTCGTGGTCCGAGGCTTCGGGAAGCGCCTCGCGCAGCACTTGAAATGCGTAAGAGCGCTTCTCAAAGTTGCGCGCCGGACTCAGCGTAGAGGTTCGCGTCGAACCAGAGACGGTCGCAGACGCGGCACGCGTGGCCAAACTCGAAAGAGAGAAAGGAAGAAAATGCCGTCCGCTACGCAAGACTTCAAACGATCTATATTCAAGACAAGACCTTTGAAGTCAGCGCGTACCGCACGGCGCAAGTACGACACTGTGAAGCGCATCATCCGAGGGATCCCTGTCGATGCAAGCGCCGAAAGACTAGACAGCAACATAGTCAACGACAGAAGCCAACTCGCCGTAGGCGCTAAACGAATAGGCAACACGACCACAATCATCGTAACCTTCAGAGGACCCAAGGTACCGAACTTTGTCCAGTATGGTGTCCCGCTCATACCGTGCCACCTGTACAGAAAGCAAATTGACGTCTGCCATTAGTGCGGTAGGGTCGGGTATCGCAAGGACGTATGCCCGACGCCAACCAACAGGACCTGCAGGGGCTGCGGCCAAGCAAACCCCAAAGAAGACCACAAGTGCACCCCCAAATGCAAACTTTGCGGCAGCGCTCACCCGACGGCCGCCAGAGATTGGTAAGCCAAATTCAAAATACCCTACGCCGTCCACAAGCGGCAGTGGTAGCGCCGAAGGTCAGCAGCCAGATGTCGTGGGAGAGCGACTTCCCGCCACTAGACCAGCCAGCTGCGCGTAAGTCAATGACGCCATCGAGAAACCGCGCGCAGTCGAGAGGTCGCCGCACGTCTTGATGAACCGGTGGCAGGACTACCTGGAGAGGGAAAGACTGTACCCCGCCACGATGATCGGCTTCAGACAGCCCCTGAGCACACAAGACGCGATGCTGCAGCTCAAGAACGAGATCGTGGACGACACCGGCAATCTCGCCAGACAAGACCATCCTGGGGATCGACCTGTAGAGCGCCTTTGATAGGGGGAAGCACTCGGCGATCCTGTCCCAAATCTCCAAGCTCAACATGGGCGAAAGGAGTTACAGTTACATCAAGAACTTCCTGACGAACAGGAATGCCGAGCCTCGAGCTGGCGACATATAACTGCAACACAAGAAGCCCGGAAGCACCGGCACTCCGCAAGGGTCTGTGGTGTCGCCGCTACTGTTCAACCTGGTAATGATAGGAGTGGCTGACAGGTTTGCGAAAGTGAGGGTCCGGCACACCATCTACGCCGACGACATAACGATATGGACGACTGGTGGCAGCGACTCCCAGATAAGAGGCCAAGCTGCAGGAGGCCGTCAACGCCATCGAAGACCATCTCGACGGCTCCGTCCTTGTCTGCTCGCCAGGCAAGTCAGAGCTCCCGATAATACCACCACGAAGAGGAAACGCCCAAAACAGTCAGCGGCGAGAGCACGAGAAGATCAAGATCGTAACACGGTCCGGGCAGACGATCCCCGAGGTCGGCAAGATCAGAGTCCTGGGCATGGTCATCGAGAAGCACAAAACAAACGGCGAGACCGTCACACGTCTCACCGCCAAAGCGGCCGACGCGATGCGTCTCGTCAGAAGAGTCGAGTCCCGCAAAGCCGGCATGAAGGAGGACAGCCTGATCAGGCTCGTCCAGTCCTTCGTTGCCAGCCAGATCCCGTACGTAGCGGCCTACCACAACTGGCTGCAACACGAACGCAACAAGATCAACGCCATCATCCGAAAAGCCTGCAAGTCGGCGCTGGGCCTGTTCGAGACCACGAGCACGCCCCGCTTCTTGGAGCTAGGAGTACACAATAAGCCCGAAGAGATCGTGGAAGCGCAACGAGCGGCTCAGCTCGAGCGCCTGTCTACAACCAAGGCGGGGAGGAAGATACTCGAGGACCTGGGTCTCGGGCGTCATGACGAGGAGAACGCCAAACTCTCCATTTCTACGAGATCCGGAGCAAGATCAGGGTAGACCCCTTACCGAGAAACATGAACCCGGAATACAACAAGGGAGACAGGATGCGAGGGCCAAGGCCCTCATCGACCTACACGCCAATGACGGAAACGAGCGGTACGTGGACGCGGCCGAATATAAACGACAGGTTTTCGCCGCGGCGGTCATCGAGGCGCCACGGGTGCCGTGCGGATGGCGGCAAGCGTCAGATGCACCAAGGCGGAATGCGCGGAGGAGGTCGCCATCGCCCAGGCCATGACCGACACCGACTGCCGCACGGTGCTGAGCGATTCGAGAACGGCGGTGCGCAACTCCGCCAAGGGACGCATCTACATGTGAAGAGGCCGCGCGCGTGCTGCGTAGAGTCAAGCTGCAGGAAAAAAGAGTGAGGATCAAGTGGTTCCCGGCGCATGCGGGCGAGTGTGCGTCGGCGAAAAACGCGAACCACAACGAGACGGCACACGCGGCGGCACGAGCTAGAGCTCGTGCCGCGAGCTCGTGCCACGAGGGGGGACTCGAGTAAATGCGTCGCGTAGGGGGTGGGTGTATTGCGTTAAGTTAGTGTTTGGGGGGTGGTGGTGGGGTGGTAGTGAACTAACCAACCGCCTCCCGCGACCGACCGTCCCACGTGGTTCGGAGCCAAAGACCGCATGACGGACTACGGCAAGACCACGAAAGCCTACCGCCTGGCTCGCAGAGCTCTCCCACCCCGCACCCGGGCTGGGCTGGGCGGAGGCCGTATTTCTGAGACAGCTACAGACCGGGTCGCTAACCACCCCGGCCCTGATGCATCAAATGTACCCAGAAGTGTACCCGGCCGACAGGTGCAAGGTCTGCCGTAGGGAGACGGCCGACGAGAACCACATCCTCAGTGGGACTGCTCAAAACAGCCGGAGGAAGGGGCATCGAGAACCTTCCCGCCGCGGCTGCGAAAATCCGCGAAGAGCTGCGACCGCGAACGTCAACTCTGGGCCGTCCAGCAGGTCCTGAGGGCGCCCGAAAGGCACGAGACTCGCCAGCCGGTAACGGCGTGCGGACGGCTCAGACCGAGTCCGGGCTTGCGTCACGGCGTGAAAAAAATTGGGCCCATCTCCCCACGAGGGGGGACTCGAGTAAATGCGTCGCGTAGGGGGTGGGTGTATTGCGTTAACGTTAGTGTTTGGGGGGTGGTGGTGGGGTGGTAGTGAATGTGTTAACTATTATTGCTTATTACTATTAATTATTATTATTTCTTTCGTATATTAATTATTACTTTCGTGATTTTGCGACTCGAGTCCCCCCTCGTGGAGAGATGGGCCCAACTTTTCTTTTTTTTTGTGACGCAAGAAGTGAAGGCAAGGAGTAGGTTGTTGTAAGTCGTTATTTATTTATTTGTTGCTGTTGTCGTTGTATTGGACGCTGAGAACGACGGCTTTGTGGTCGCTAAAGTGTACTGTTAAGGGGTCTTAAAGCAGTGGTCGTGCGTTGCAGCAACTGGTGAAGACGAGATTGATGCAACTGCTGCCGTGTATCAGCAGCTTCTTGACGTAGTTTGAATGAGTCAAGGATATAAGGCGCGTTCGTAGCCTTTGATTCTGTGTCGCTTTTGTGGCGCAGTGGGAAGAGCACCATGTACCTCGTGTTCCGCCCACGGGGTCGTGGGATCGAAACCAGGCGCCGATAACTATTATTTTTTTATATAGTGTAGGGGGAAGGGGTGCGGACGGACAACAACGCTGCACCTGTTGTTGAGAGCGAGGAGGGTACGGGGGAGAGACGCGTACCTGCGCCTCGCCGCGACGCGCATGCGCAGTGAGCGCGTGGACGCCGCCGCCGACGGTCCAGGGACATCGTGCGACTACAGTGCCTAGAATAAATTCTAGGCACTATGGTGCGACTAAGAAACGCTCCGCGTTTAAAAACGCCAATCCGCAGTCACAAATAATGGTTTCTCCAATTCAATCCAATCGCGCTGAAACGGGCGTTTCGCGCCTCCCATGGATTGACGGGACTGCTCGTTCTCGGCGGCTGTCAAGGTCGGCTTCGTCGACGGTCCGCTTGCTCTTCCAGTTTCTCGCGTTCTGTCGCTGTGCGTACTCGGGATCGGCCTCGTCTTTGGCTCGCTCTGCCGGGTCCGCTCGGCGTCGAGGGCTGTCGCTTACCAGCGCGACGCCATTCCCTGCAAGCAGCTTCCTCTTGGGGAGTGGGATCCTCTTCGGTCTCCCCATCGCTGCGTCTGGCAGACCTCTGCTACTACCATGTGATACTTTATATTTTCGCTCACGTGATCGTTTTGTGATACCGAGGGTTGGCACGATGTATGGCTAGCGGTTGCGCACCTTTTGTGTCCTTTCGATTCCAATTTCTCTTTCCTCCAAACTGTTCTCGCTCAGCAAACGTGCTCAGATTCGATCCGCTGTTTTTGATTTACGGGGTTGACATACATGCTCCGTGTATTTTGTGGTGTTTCTTTTTCTACTCCTATACTCCATTTCATACATCAAGTGCAACGCTGTGAAGGCTACACAAGTAGTCCGCAAAGAAAGGAGGTGTATCGCTCCGCGCTGTTTTGTAGCCGAGTGGTCTAACGCGTCGCTCTGGAGAAAAGACGCTCAATTTTGAAGTACATGGATTCCAAACCGCGTTCCGACGTTTCTTTTTCTTTATCACATCTTCCGCGAGTTCAATTCTAAATCTTATTTCGTTTTCAGTAACTTAAAGGGGCCCTGAAAGGCGTTTTGAGCACACTAGATTGACTAGCGCAATCGTTAGATTGGGTCGTCAACATAGGCGTGCGCAGAGTTCTCAATTTGGGGGGGCAAAGTCTTACCGCTGCCCCCCCCCCCCCCCCCCCCCAGAGCAACTCCCGACCTCTTCTCACTGAAGGCCTTGCGGTGCGAACGCAGTGCAAAGAGGGATGGTTATAAAATTTTTATTTCAATGTGATGGAATTGCAACACACACAAAATATTTCTGAGCAGAAATTTTACTTTCATGTGTTACATCGGCAAGGCATGGGGCAAATTTGGCGCCCCCTTCAGCTGATTAGGGGGGGCGGCCGCCCCCCCTGCCCTCCCCTGTGCGCACGCCTATGGTCGTCAACATCATCTGTGCCAAGTATTACTCTTTTACGCGCAGCGGAAAGCTCACACTTTTGTTGCAAAGTTTGTCGCTTTTTTCTCACCCTTTCCATCGTGTTTTTGGACGCCGCCATCTTCACATGTCTACATCATCAATTCCATGGAGGAAAAAAAAAGCTTTTCTTTCCTCCATGATCAATTCCCAGATGTTCGTCATGAGCTAGACATCCTGCTATTGGGCGGCTTTTTCACGCACTTCCGGCAAAGAGATGAGTCGTCTGCTCAGCGTCGGCTCGCCGGCTGATCTGCCAGCGGTGTGCCGGAGTGCTTGGACATTTTACGACAAACGAAACAAGTGTAAACAAACTTTTAACCGTTTGTATTGAATGCAACACGGCCATAACACGACATGAATATTCTCTTACCTGAGTACGTTCCATAAAGAAAGCGTTGAAGCCCGTGGCACTTCTTTCGTACAATCGCAAAGAACGCCCTGAGCCGAATGCCCGGGTTTGACGCATACAGTTTATTCAACTTCCAAACAATCCAGAGATGCGTTTCGAACGAACACAACGTCACAACATGCGTTGCACGTCCGAACCGCGATTGACAGACGATGGGTTGCCTCCTCCTGCCCCTCGTAAATTCGGCACTCACCTCGCGCGCGGTTTGCGGGGACGAACAGCAAGTCACTTAACTCTGGCGCACAAGCCGAGATGGCTTAACCTCCTTGGATTCTAACGAGGCCGTCTTTTGAATGAGACGAACTTGTGTTTTGTCTTCATGGTTCCTTGAAAGATTTGTTCTATTCTATTTTATTCTATTCTATTCGAAAAGGGAGGCATCGTGCTGCGGAGACACCCAGTCACAAGGCTGCTCGACTAAACAGCCCTCTCATAACGTTGCGTTGTCGTTTCTTCAACAGCAAAGAAGAACGCGACGACTTCTGTACCATTCACCATTCACGCATTTACCGGCTGAACTTCAGTCGTCGTCTGGATTTGTGCGTTACTCGTATGCGTTACTCGTATAGCGGGCTTTTTCAAAACGTAATTATATTGAGACCACCCCTACAAAATAATTTGTTGCTTGTTCATTGATATTTTGAGCTTAATTACTATATACAATAGGGGAACCTCACCCCAGCTTTGCACAATAGGGGGCCCCGTCGCCTTTCTCCATTGCATCTCTCCCAGGTGGAAAGAGCCCTGAACTAGGCGCGCTTGAATAAAAGTCTAGCATCTTGCTTCCAGCTTCCTTTCAAGTGCTGACGTAAGGAGCAGTGTTCTTTGTGCTTCTGTATAACCAAACCAGAGCTGAGTCGTGCTCAAATTGGGACACCTTGCCCTAGAGATGTAGATCGAACTTAGATGCAGATGCCAGAGCACCCGCTGGGTGGACGGGCAACCAGGAACGCCCGCCAGCCCGGGGAGGCCTTGGCTCGGCTGCCGGTCCAGGCTGAGAAACCGAGAAAAAATTGGCCGCGGGTCTGTTTCCGTCGCTTTAAATCTCGTCGAAAGAAGGTGGTCTTTTGCCGCCTCTCAATCAATTATTGAATAAATTAATCAAACAATCTTTATTTCGTTTTTGTTGCAGATATCGGGGAACAGACAAAAAGCTTTAAAATATTGGTTTTGGCGAGGGTCTGCGTCCCCACAACGTAGCTCCCTCTCCTCTCTCCCCCGCCCTCCTCTCACGCTCTTCGCCTCCCCCCTCGCTTCTCATGTGGCGATTGCAATTGATGATTGTGCCATTAAATTCAATTTCGCTCTCAATCTTCACGAACGTTGAGGAGGACTTTCCGGCAAGCTTGTACGCGGCACTCCAATGCACACGGAACCACCTGCATCTATAACAGTCGCCTGTGATAACCCCGGCTACGGCTCCAACTACGCGGACTTCAAAGTCTGCTCGTCGGGATTCACTGCCACATCAGCGTGAACCAGAAGACGTCCGAAACACTGCTGACCTGTGCTCGGTGCTGTCCCCTTTCGTGGACGCTGTGCGCATCCTCCTCACTCCCATTTCAACACCGATAGCTGCGGCTGTTTTGACACCGCTGGAGTTTGTATCCCCTGTTCTCGCGCAAAGGCGGTAGCAGTTCCCAGAGTGCAGAAGATTCGGGACAAAGTATAGCACAGAAGGCCGTATTCCCTACGCCTCTGCAACGTGCGCCCCAACCCTGCTGGAACTGCAGGCTATACCCGACGCCCTGCTCTGTGCAGCAGCTTCCAATCCAACCTTGCCCACTATAAATATTTGTACCGACTCTACGCAGGTGATCTATTACCTCAAACAGGTTTCGCAGACTCCCATCATCTGCGAACGAATCTACCAGATCCACAGCAAAATATAGCCAAAGGCTTGTGCCATGAGGCCTCGTCACACCAATATTGCATATGAACGGGCTGACTTCCTGTCACATTGTCGCCCGAACCCGTCATCCCCCGTTGAGTTCCCAAATGACCCATGGGCCAGACGAATGGCTGCAAAGGAGGACCTTCGGCGCCGAACGCGTGCTCCGTGTATACCTTCATGTTCGGTTCTTCTCCTCCTCAACCTTACCACGATGGAAGAGGTTGCCTCCTTTTACGAAGGATCCGGTTGGTGGTGGCGCTTACTCCTGGCTGCACGCATGGATGGAAAAGGGACTACCGCGTACACATGTCAAATGCTCAACCTTCTCCCGTGCAACGACTCCGGCAGATCTTCACCATCTATTAGGGACATGCCCTGACCAAGGACATTCCAAGATAACATCTGATGGCGGCCGGACTAAGCTCGCGGCAAGACACTTACTATCATCGGTGGCTCCATGGGCCTCCCTGCCGTTTCTTGCTACACTACATTGTCACGTAGCCAAACACGACGCCCCTGTCTTGAAGGAAAAAACAAGTTTATTGGAGCGAACTTTTAAAACAAAACATAAGACGTTTCGCCACCTATGCGGGTGGCATCGTCAGTAACCAACTGGGTAACAGCGGGTGGAATCGTAAGTTTGTTAGTGACGATGCCACCCGCATAGGTGGCGAAACTTCTTGTGTTTTGTTTTAAACATTGTTGAGTAAAGCCAGTCTGTTTTTTGAAACTCAAGAATAATGTCCCCTGGCTTATGGAACATTTTCTCACCTATTCCTAATTCAAAGAACGCAGGTACTCTCGGTAACGCACTTACTTGCATCAATGTGTCTTAGTTTTTTTGTGTGTGTGGGCTGAACATGTATGAACCAAGCCAGGGTCAATTTTCAGCGATGAAAGCAGATAACGCGGCTGGTTTTTCGGTCGTGCGGAAATCAGTTGAATCAACAGATATACCGAAGATTTCTTATTTAATGGTGTCGTCTTTTAAAAAGAAAGGCAGGACATTTTCATTCTGGGAACTGCGAACTGATGTCTTTACTAATGGCATGAAAACTTCCGTGAATAAAATTACGGGGCGATCGGATACTGATTGTCCTACGTGCGCGAGCATGGTTTGTGGGCTTTAGTGGCTGCACATAGATGTTGCTTGCTGCACACCCGGAAATTAAAGGCTCGCGCCGTTGCACTACATTCTAGCCACTGCAGTTGCACTACCGACACTCCAGACCCGCTGCCTACTGGAGGTCCAAGCTGTACATGACGCAATCAATGCTGCAGCCTGCAAGTGCACTCTAGAACATCACGGAGGTGCACATATACAGACTCGCTCAGTGCTGTGAAGCATTTGAAGCAAGTGATAATGACACCTCTGACCTGCCAGCAGACTCACAACCGCCCCCCCTCCCCCCCCCCCCCCCCCCCCCCCCCCCCTTCAAGACAGCACAGCTAACGATACATGTACCTTTCCCACTCTTCTTCTCCACCTGAATCCTTCCCTAGCTCCTTTCCTTGTGATACGCGCTACTGTCTTTTAGCCCGGAAATCTCTTCTGAGAAGGGACACACGTACTCTAATTCCCACGTGTGTCTGCAAAATCCTCACGATTTCGTGAATGCAGTTTAAAAGGCGTTCGAAAAGGACCGCCTATGTTCGCGTTGCGGTGCCAATCCAAATTTGTCTTATGTTGAGTTGAATTAAAAAAATAGTAATAACTATAGGCTTGCATATCTTTATTTAGTTTTATTATAAATTTGAGAACGCACAACACACATTACGGATTTGTTGCGTACGAAACTGCGGCCCCTGCTTCCCGGCCCAACGGCTGGTTTTCGCCATCCTGCAAAGCAGACGCGGGAAGTCAGGACCGCGTCTGTAGAGGCGCATAGTTTTCTTAGTGCCGCTGCAAACACCACACTAAAATATGGAAGTAATGCCTTCACGTTAGAACTTGCATGTACGGCGTATTTAACGCGTAGATAGCAGTCGCCATCATTTGAAGCAGCCGCCCGCCGTCGTCATGGTTGGATTTCGGCAAGCTTTGGATCGAACACCTCGTAAGGTAACTTGCCGACGAGTTGTTATTGAGTTAGTTTTAACATGTTGTCGTCAGACGTACACATTTCTGAAAGCTGTAACTATTAATGTGCAATATTTTGTTCTGCGTAGACAGTACCCAAATAATCGCCAACCCCGCTAGCGAATGCGCAGCGTCGATTAGGGACGCTCGTTCAGCCAACGCGTTTTTGGGCTTTCAGATGTGTGACGATAGCTTTACGGGACCATAAATGTGCCTTGCAACAGCTACGAAAATGAGTTGCAGCAACCACTTTAACGTGGCAACGGTAATCGTACATAGCGCAGAATGGAACGAAATGCGTTCGTCTTGCTGTTGATTTCCTCCCGTGTACACATTGGCGGTGTTTCCATCACTATGCATTTGATGACAAAAAAGAAAAAAAAAAGAGAGAGACTGGCGAAGGTAACGTTTATACATTAACTCAACTGTAGCGTACGGTACAAAAAGCCGACGAAAGGTTTCAAGCTCTCGCACAACTTTCGCGCGTTTTACAAAGCACAGCGAGATGTTGAAAACGCCTTGGTATAGAATATCACGTAACCTGTATTTTGACACAAAAGGTACCCGTTACGTATTCGCCTTTATTTTGGACATCCTTCGTCTTGATTGCACCTTCATGTCTAAATGCGTCTGAAGTAAGCTTTCGGGATGTGTATTCCAATGATAATAATACCTCGCCTTATTAGAAAGATAATCACCATCGCTTGGCGATTTTCATTCAGCTCTACTAACAGTGACGCATACCGGCCATTCCATTGTGATTATATGTTGCTGCCTCCAGAGATTTGGATGTCATTTGTAACACGAAGGGTCTAGAGGTGTTTCGATCGTACCTGGATCCCAGAGGCCAAAGGTACATTGGATGTACTTGCATCGTAGAAGCTAAAGGTATTCCTCACCTGCCTTGGACTAGAAGATTAAAGTTTAAAATCTGGTGGATGCCAGTGCCAGTCCATCGATTGCACTCGGGAAATCCGAGCAGTCAAGAGGTGTTACTGCACAACTTGTGGTTAGAGCAGTTTTTCTTGATTTTTGTCCAACCGACTTAACCGATTCTGCTGACTGACTGACCGGAGTCACTGTTAAACTGCTGGCAAAGCGAGATGTAGCAAATAAATAATTACCAGTGACTGACTAGTCACTAAGCAGAAGCAGTTTGGCCGGTTGGGTAAAAAATTAAGACGGGCTACTGTCACCGTGAGTTGTGAGGCAGATTGTGTGGGTCCTCTGGACTGTTTGGAATGCACCATCAAGTGCGTCCGATGGGCCGGTACCGGAATTAAGTGGGTACATCCAACATATTTTCAGACTTTCAATCCTGGATACATCCGACGTCCTGTGTGATCCGCGTATGTCTGACAAAACTGTAGCCCCTGGGGTCATGGTATGTCCAACATACCTTCAGACACAGCGATAGAATCCCAGTTTCAAGAATGTGTGACGTGATTTTGGACACAGTATTTATAATGTAACTGAACGGCACATGCCACTAGCAATTCTCGCAACCTGGAAGGATCAAGCGGCTGCCACAAAGGTGTGGGTGGAAATCTGTAGTAACTGCTGATGCAAATTCAACAACATGGTGCAGATTGCAAAGACAGTGGAGGAAATTAAGTTAATCAACAAGTGAAAGGGCTGTTCAGAGATATCAAGCAAATCCAAAAGTACAAAGTTACCTTGTGAAACAGTCAATGCAATCGTACTTTCATATGTGGTCTTTTTTTTTTTTGCACTAGTTAAGAATGCCATATTGTAATTGCTGAAGCTGTCCAAATCTTGTAGGTGGACAACTTTCTGTAACCTTACCTCTCCAAGGATCCCCATGGCTGTCCTGCTGCGCATTAAGTCACTGGCTTTGAAATCGGCCTGAAGTTGCCATTTTTCCAATGGAGGTGAGAGGCAAACACAGTGTTGCAAACATAGAGAAGTAGGCAGAAAATTTGTTAACACACTGAATAAACCTCACTGCCTGTTCTCACTTAGAAAAAAGCTCTACTGAAGCATAGGAAAAGTTTGAGGACAAACGAATGCATTTGGAGTAATTACGCTTTTTTGGGGCCATTGCAGGGTGCTCTGGCAAATCTAGATTTAGAAGACAAATGCGGAGAGGTCCAGATGCGAAAGGGAGTAAGTAAAAGATTTTATTTGTGGAGAAGGTGTTAAGATGGGGGAAGAAAGTGAAATAGTTTATGGACCTGCAAAAACATTTTCGAGGCGAAAAGAGGGAAAAAAAAAAGAACCTCACGTGGAGAACTGGTGAACCAACTTTAAAAGCACATTTACGTAACTTCTTGGAAAATTAAATATTCGTTCTGCTAAAATTAAGCATCGAAGATGGGGGCTGGAACTGGACTCGTCTGCACTCATCTTTTTAGACAGTAAACGCCAGTTGTAAGCTGCGGAAAATTGGTCTAATTTCTTGTTTTATGCTTACAAAGTTAGTAATTGACCTTGAATCCTTGCCTCATTAAAATAATCAGTCCTTCCATGCGTTGAGGCTGCCATTGCTTGAGAATTCTGGATTAAAAAAAGGCCAGTTTCAAACCAACCGCTTTTTTCACCTTGGCTTGTGACTGACTGTTCAGGGAACAGCCAAAAGTAACTGGCGTACTGAACCTGTCCCAGATGTGGTGATCTGGCAGCAGCGAGTAGGGCTGTCTCTAATTAAACAGGAAAACCTAGTATGGTGAACTGATAATGTAACGGCATAGGCACTGCTTCAGCCATTTGAGTGCAGCGTTCTGCAAGGCAAAGTGACCCTTACTGGTGATGTCGTCATGCTGTTGCTAAAACTATAAAACTGCTTGAAAATGTCAGCACATAGATAACAGCAACAACTGTTGGAAATAGCAGGCTCCCAATATCTTAGGCTTGCTACAATAGTGTACCATCAGTGAATCATTGCTGGTTTCGTGCCAGCTTTCATATTGTTACCATTCGTTAATTGCCTTCTTACAAGGAAAAAAAAAAAGCACTGTTGTATGTCTAAACCCCAGGTCATTTTGCAAACCCACAAATCCTTTTTGTAATTCATGGTCGCGGTGGCCGCTTTTCTGGTGGAGGCGAAAAGCAAAAACGCTGTGTGTACGAGATTCTGGCGCACGTTAAAGATCGCCAAGTGGTCAAAATTAATCCGGAGCCCTCCACTACGACATGCCTGCATTGCGTCGGCGCGTTAAAAACTACAATCAATCAAATCCTTTTTGCATTGCGTTTGTTCTTTCCGGTATCAGTTGGTTTGCGCAGGCAGGCTGATGTAACGCCTTTGGGCTATTGTGGAAGGGCCTGGAAAGTACAACCCCTCCTTTCTTCGGATTTCCAAACTATCTAGTTTGTGTTGAACTTCATATGTTTGTCATTCCGAAAGAGCCATCCGATTGTTATTGCTTCATAGTCCCCTTAATAAGACGTACTGTAATTGACTTTTCAGTTACTGAATGGCTCTTTTTGTTCTCAAAGTACAATATAATTTTGGTTTTCTAAGTTCTGCTCCAAAAGTTTGTTGTTTTTTTTTTTTTCTTTTGCATCGCAGCCAGCTTTGCTTGAATTGAGTTGAGCGCAATGGAGATCTTTTTGCTCCTGCACTGTGCACGTTTTCACGATGTTCTGCAGTTAGGCTTCGTGTAAAAATTTCAAGTCTTATCCATTTCCACAGTTCTGGAAGCTTGGACTCTCGCCATGCAATACCTGCACTACGCCGCTGTTTTGAAGGCCTTCAAATGCATTGTCTATTGAGTGGTACATCGGCTATCTATTAGGCGCACTTCTAAGTAAGTAGTCAACTGAAAGTTCCCGCATTGCACAGGTATTGCAGCGGGGGGGTTACGGAGCTTAGCAACCCTCTGTGTTCCCACTCAGAGATGTTCCATCCTTCTCAGAGGAGCCTACACTATGGGTTGTATTCACTGGCGAGGCACGCATGCAGGCAACCATGTGAGTGCGCCGTGACTGGTTACGTCAAGCTCCACGGGATGGCGGTACCTGTTTGTTATGAGCACATGATATGTGTTAAACCAGAGTCCTTCAATGCTTCTCTGGTCATGAAACTCCCGGCCAAGTCTCGTACGGGGACAAAGGCTACCGCGAGTGGTGCCACCGCAGATCGGAGGGCATCGGGCGGCCGCCGCTGCTCTGTAGCCAGACTGGCAGGCAGGAACGCAGTAGCAGCATGCCCGTTCGCACCAAATTTTTTCACCACTCACAAAATGATAAGTCCATTTGAGCGTCCCACGACACTTACAGCGAAAGTGCACTGCTGATAATGCGGCGAGCGTCTGTTTTATCTTACTCCGTGGTCCGTTCCCTGCTAAACGCGCTCTGACCATGCCCCCGGCTGCCCTCCAATCGACACCAGCGCCGCGGCGCGGCAGCGAACGAAGCTCTCCCATAGCGTGACGGCGAAGTTTCATGACCAGAAAGGCATTGAAGGACTCAGGTTGGATATTCCAAGCTCTACCCCACTGAATGCAAAGTAATGCCTCGACTCCAATGTGAGTGCTATTAATAACATCTGTTGACACCACCGTTGAGAATCGGGTTGGAACAGAGCAGACGACGCATGCCGGTGTTCTTTTTTTTTGCGGCGTGTGGGCGCAGTGGCACAAGGCGCGCCATGTCTGTG
This sequence comes from Haemaphysalis longicornis, assembly GCF_048455015.1. NCBI lineage: Eukaryota > Metazoa > Arthropoda > Arachnida > Ixodida > Ixodidae > Haemaphysalis > Haemaphysalis longicornis. The sequence goes on along the minus strand of NW_027526295.1, from coordinate 143,906,948 downwards.
GTGCTTCAGCCATGTCCATGGCCGTTTCTAGTGTTGCCAAGCGGAGAAATAATTTTGTCGCTTGGCAAGCTTAGCTGTCTGTTCTAAAAGTTTAGCTGTCAAATAATTCAATTGTCAGCTAAACTTTTCAATGAATGCCATCTTTGCTTTGTGGCCTTTCTTGGTACTGTGTTGGTATCTGTGGGGGCTTCGCCCCTGAGGCCATGTCCTGTATTGCGCACAGGAGCCACAACCAAGCGGATCCCAGCCAAGGCGGGCCAAAAAGAGCTCAGTACTGCATCACTTCACTCTCCGGGAGGTCAGTTTGCTTTCTTTTCCCTTTGTATTTCCTCTGGGCTCTCTTTTGTGTTTTCTGCTTAGCTGTACCGTTGAAGCATGTTACTGTGTAGTGAGAACTCAAAATTTTCAACTGTGGCAGACTGATGAAGCTGCTGACAAAAAAATGTGGTGCAAGAAAAGTTACAGGGACATTGTAAAAGTGAATGAAGTCATTGTTTTAACACAAGATTGGGCTTTCGGTAGGTTTCGCGGTGTTTTTGTGGTAATGAAAGGCACTTTTCTTACTTTTAAATCAAATGTAGACTTTGTGTTTTTATTTTTCATTCTAATTTCACTCACATTTGGTAATGCCTCTTTTGACATAACGAATCATGGGTAAGGAAGCGTCAGTTCTCGCAGCACTTGAACTGGCTGCCTGCCAAAAGTGGCCATACGCCCTAGGGACACCTTGACAAGTGTATATGTCCAGACGGTGAGTGAGTTAGTAGTTTTTAGCGAACTGGCTAACCTAGCCTTGTCAGGTGTGACAGGAACTGTCCCGCAAGAGCAGCATTTCTTTAAAAATTGTGCCCACCTCCCCGCGAGGGGAACCCTGTGTAGATGCGACGCATCGTGGGGTTCACTTGGTGTTTCCGTTGGATTGATTCTGAAATCGCATGAAACATGTCGGGAACGCGTATGATTATTATGTTTTATTGGCCAATCTTGGTCAATCTCTCTAAGTGGTATGCTTGGGGCTTCGCTGTCGCAACGACCTTTACACCATCATTGTTGCTGTAAGTGGGAGCTTCTTTTCTTTTATTGCAAGTGTTAATCATTGCCTTATCATGCGTTGTATCAGTAGCTTCTTGACGTAGTTTGAATGAGTCAAGGATATAAGGCGCGTTCATTGCATTTGATTGTCTTGGTTTTGTGGCGCAGTGGGAAGAGCACCATGTACCTCGTGTTCCGCCCACAGGGTCGTGGGATCGAAACCGGGCGCCGCTAACTATTATTTTTTTTTTATAGTGTAGGGGGAGGGGTCTGGACAGACAACAACGCGGTATGGAGGGACAAGGCGAGTGAATGAGATGCGGTCGCATCTAAAACTATTCACTGTAAATCACCAAGGTTCACAAAGTTTTGTGTCCTTCAAAAACTGCAAAACGAGGTGCAAGATGTCTCTCCTAGAATACCTGTGTCTGTCCGGGAATAGTAGTACGTCCTCGGAAAAGGAATGCAGGCCGGCTCTCAGTTCTTTGTAGATAGGGTTTTTGTTGAGTCTACTGATTCGCTTGCATAGTTTGTGACATCGCAAGCCGTAAATTGGAAAATGGCTGGTGGTAGTGAAGACAGTTTGTATTTATTCGTCATTTTCCAGTTTATCGAGCTGTTGTTGCTGTTAAGTTTGGCATATTTGGGTACTAGGCGTGGCAATAAATTGATATAGAGGCCAGTTTGATTCTTGACTTTAGCCTCTTTCTATAAAGCAGTCAAAGCTTTACCTATCATAACTGAGCGCCTCGGTATTTTAGTGTTATTGGTTTTGTTGATTACTGCGATGACATTTCGACTGAAGTGAAAAGCAAGGCAGGCTCTTCTGTGTGGTGTTTTTGGATGCTTCTGCTCCAAGTTTAGGTGTACTTGGGTCATGGATCCCCAGTCTTTGGCGACTTCATGCTCAGGTGTTAAGCCTTCGGCAATTTCCTTTTCGCCCAAAGTTAGCAGAACTACGTAAGTGTGGTCGAAGGGAATGACACCATTGTGAGTCTAGAAATTGTTAAGCGCTTAGAAGCCATCACTTCACTTGCTGATGTACATGTCTGAGGTCTAAAGACCGTGCTACCAGCACCTGTTTCCTTCAAAACAGTCTGATCAGTTGCACTTGACAGATGGCGATTACAATCGGTTTTCTCTTCATCTACAGATAGTAATGATGATAATGTGTTGCATTTAAAAATCGAGGTAAACTTGCTGTCGTAAATTGGAGGCCTAGGTGATCACAAGTCCCTGTGTGAGAATTGCTTCTTGGTTTTCAGTGCAGGGCTATCAGTGATCTTACTGCAGTTGATGAGAAAGTCCCTGTTTGAGACAGAAGAATGTCGGCTCTGTTGCATGCACGTGTGGGGTGTCCTCCTGAACCAGGGGGGGGGAGAAATGTTTGCCGTGGAGTGCGTTGCTGTGCATTGCTGTGCACCTGGGGGCAGTGGCTTTTCCGTAAAGAGCGTGCCCAGTGGAGCGATGCTTATGGCCGCGCTACGATTGCTGCAGCTTTGGGGAGAGCGACACAGGCGGCCCTCCTTGTCCACCCAGAGCTGCCCCCTGGCCCGATTAGTGCCTCACCACGTGCTTCAGAGTGGGTAAGTGAAGCGTGCCGAAAACGCTGTCCATAAGTCTGTGCTAAGAAAGCGAAGCTTTCTTGGTCTCACTGATGGCGATGTCATAACCAAAATGCACTGCAGGAAAGCCAACTTTGCAGAATGGGAGGGCACATGATGACGATGAGGATGATGAAGCAAGAAAACACGCTTCCTGGTGTAACAATCGAACCTGGGTTTCTCCCATTGTGAAGCCGCCGTCTATCAAATTGAAACATTCTGGCATGGTCGACGTGGGTGTTTGTGTGGGGGGGGGGGGCGCTCAGCTTTCTCGCGAGAGATTAGTTTCCTGTCGTCTGAGTTTGGACTTTGACTCGCAGGCAGTTTTCACTTTGATCGTTGACGCTTGAACTTTGACTTTGGCAGTTTGCCATTTGATTTTCGCACGCAAGAAAGATTCGCACATCAACCATCATTGTTGTGAGCCGGAGGGAGATTGATTTTTCTGTATAAACGAAGCAACTTTACTTTTAGAGGAAATCTGGAGCAGCATTGAAAAATGTTGTGATCAGTGTGACCCTTCTGTTAAAACGAAAAGTCATTCATCCTTTAGTGTCCCTTAACGACTGTTAGGCTGAGCCCCTTAAAGGGCTACTGAAGCGCTTTTAAAACCGGCTAAAACTCTGCTTTTTACAATTATTACATTAGTCAGTTTATGCCTGTAAAGTTCTTTTTGTCATTTTTAGCTTGGGAGCAGCGGTATTCTTCGTTAAAGTTGACCCTAAGCCCCGCCCACTGCTCCCTGCCGCATCGCCGGAACAGCGAGAAACTGAGAGTCAGCGACTGGAAGTAGCGTCATATTCGGAAGACGGCCAGCGACGTGCGCCGCCGCTTCGCTGTGTCCCAGTTTTCTGGGCGAAGATCCGAATTAAGCAGGCGTGTAATCTGCACTTTATTAATCATCATTGTCTGAACTTGCTTCCGCGTCAATTTTTAACCGTAATGCTACTATGTGATTCCCTAAAGCGACTCCCATATCAGAGATTTCCTACCCAAGCACCCGTGGCTACTACATTGCCTTCACGAGTAGTCGCGGGGCCGGCCGTGTCATCGGGTGCTCTGTGCTTCATACGCGAAGCGATTGGCTCAAACAAATACGGAGGCACCCCAAGTTCCCGATCCATTATTATAAGGGAATTAGAAAATTTTTGGGACCGCTCTGGGCTTCCCAAACTTCTTGCTCGTTTTCCCGATTAACGTTGTTGGCTGTGACGACAGCTTAGCTGAATAGCTAGATTTGAAGAAGAAATCAAGCAAGCTGAAAGCATGAAGCGTTTTCTGCGCGCGGAAGCGCTCCGCACACTCGCTGGTCGTGTATGCCCGTACGGCGCACGAAACAGTTCGCACCACATATGCTGCGGCAAAGACCGCTCTTCGCTGCCGTCCAGAATCAAGGCCGTCGCGAAAAGCAAGGTAAACATGCAAAAGAGGATGGTAGTGTGGTGAAAAATTGTGTTAGGGATTGTTATCCAAGGTGATTTCGAAAGAGGTGATGGAATTTGTATAGTGATGCGGAGCGCCGAACGGTCGCGGAGGCTCATCGACGGCCGCAAACGAACCTGCCCGAGCATGAAATGCGGCGAGAGGCCGATGGATGGCGTTACCTGCGCACAAGAATGACCACAGCACCGATCGCTAGAATGACTATCAACGTAGGAATAAGGTTCCACATGCAAGAAAGGGGACGATAGTGTGGTGAAAAACTGTGTTAAGGATAGTAATTCGCAATTGTAGAGATAGCAGCGACCAACTATCTGCCTTGGTGCTGAGCCTAAAGTTCCCAACATCAGCGGCGACTCCGTGCAACCTGAGCCGGCTGGAGATGTTGGGCAAGGCGTTCTAAAGCTCTTCGGGGACCAGCGTGCTGCGCTTTGGTTCCTCTACCTTTTGGGGGGCAACCAACATTCGGCTCCCTTATTCTAAAACATGCGTATGTGCAACAATGCCACGTTCCGGAGACTGGCTGAGCAGCGACCCGGCACCAGCACCTCTGCGCAACGCAGCAAGTGGCGGCGGCCGCACTGCCTGTACGCATCGCAGGCCGCTGCACAGAGCTTGTTGCCGCCTGTCGAAATGTAAAAAAAAGTTCCACATTCGAAGATGGGGATGTTGGTGGGTTGAAAAATTGTGCTAGGAATTGTGACTAGCGCTGGTAGTGAAAGCGGCCAACCAATATCTCTGCAACTTCCCTGCACCCGAGAAACAAGTCGGCCATGAGTCGTCGGGGGAGAACCCCTTTCTAAAGCTCACCGCGAGCGAACCTATTGCGTTTATACTTCCATCACGCTCTCCTATTCCAAGGAAAGATTGTGTGAGCCCTCCATTCACCAGAGGACCTTCTGGCCTGTATCTGAAAGGGAACAGAATGAGATCTTCAGGCCGAGTGGTCACTGCAGTGCCGGCATTTCCGAATATGACGTCATCTGCTGCCAGCCAATCGCGAAAGACAGCCAGGGCTCACACCGCGCCCGCGGGCAGGGGTCGTATGTTTTGACGAGAAAAGATGGTTTGGGTGTATTTACACATAAAATAAACATGTTTTTCGAATTCAGCGCCAAGAAAACCATAATGTAATGCCCCCAACAAAATTTTTTTGAAAAGCACTTCACCAGCCCCTTAACGCCTACAGGACACTTGAAAGGTAAAGCTAGAAATGAACAAGGCAGAGGAGTCTACATGGTGGATATGTTTCATGTGTCGACAGCCGACTGAAATTCTACCCTGACAGTAGGGGCTCGTGTAGGCAGCCATAGGTGTGGGCCATTGAGTCCCATGTGACCCGCTGCAATGATTCAGTGGCCATGGTGTTGTGCTGCTGAGTCCGAGGGCGCGGGTTCGATTCCCGGCTGCGGCGGCCGCTTGTCTGCTGGAGGTGAAAAGCGAAAACACACGTGTGTTCAAGATTTTGGCGCACGTTAAAGATCCCCAGGTGGTCAAAATTAATCCAGAGCCCTCCACTACAGCGCGCCTCATCGCCTGTGTAGCATTGGCGCTTTAAACGCCACAATAAAAAAAATCATCAAATCGAGCCTTATGTGTTCGTTCCGTGTGTATTTATAATCGCATGTAAGCACATAAGCTATTGTTCTGTTCTTTTTGTCTCTCAAAGCATTTATGGTTTCAGGCACACTTGCCTCTAAGTTTAAAAGATGATTCAACAAAAAGCTGGAATGGTCATGTGGTCGGTTGAGCTTTGCTGTAAAATTCCGGCTTTCAGCCATGTTTAAATGTGCCTTTGTCACAGTCAGCCATTGATGTCGCTGGTTTACGACTTACACTTCTATTTGCGTAGTAAATACAAACACACCTGGAATGTCACTCGCTAATGTAAGGGCTGAAACTGATGACGGAAAGACCGACAAAAAGCCTCACCTTGTGCCAGCTGTACAAGCATGGGCTGCGGATTTCAAAACATATTCATGTAGAAAACGGTAACTTAGAAAACGAAGTTCAGTGGTTCAAAGAACACCACTTTACCAGTGCATAGTGGTGCCAAAAATAATTAAAAAGTTTTAACATATATGTTGAAAATTTGTTGCTAAAAGACAATCAACATCACTTCTACTATTCAGTCACACACCACACATAGCTAGAGTGATAGGCATTCAAGCTAAGCTTAAGACAAAAGAAGTGAGGTTGAGCACGACAGGTGATGCAGGGAGCAGATAAATAGACGAATCGCTTCATGCAAGGGATGAGGTAAAATGTCGGAGAGTAGTGGTGGGATCACGCCTGATTATTTGGATGGCCGAAATGAGATTCAGCTCACACAGGGTTATAATAAGGGGTTGGAGATGGCTTGGAGAGAACACTGGCAACAATGTTGGTGCGTTGGTAATTAGCGTTGCGAAAATTTGTTGCCCGAGACGGTTTGCCGGTCGTGTTCCCTGGTGCCCCCCCCATCCCTCCCAGGGCGGTGTTCTTGGGTTTCCTGTCGGACGGGCAGTGGCTGCTGTCTTACGTGGCCGACCCTGACCGACTGCGAGTGCTGCCTCCAACGTGCTGCTACCTGCTCCAATGGTGGTACTTCGTCCCCGGGAAACCGCTAATCATGGTAGCACCCCTTTCTCCCTCCCTCATTTGTTCTTCTCTGATTGGGGTGTTCTGAACGCATGATTGGGGTGTTCGGGAGTGAGAAACGAGGTGGAACCGAGCATGCGCTGTTTGCTGCAGCTGCTAAGTGTCTTGCACGTTGTTGCAGAGGGAGACGTTGCACCCGTAAAATAAACTTTGCGGAAAAAGAAGTCTTGCTAGAACTCGTGGGAGCCAAGTATTTTCACTGCAGTTTTGTTTTGGGCCCTTCTCTTTTTTAAGTGCTGAGAACTTTAGGGGCTCGACTTGTCATCGTAGCTCGCTGGCTGGACCTAAGTAGAGCCACATGGCGTTTCGTTGTCGTGGCCTAACCCAGAGGCTTCGAAAGCCAAGCGGTTTATATAGCCATAAGCGTTCGAAACTCATGAACCGCTGGCACTTGTCATACATCTCCCTGTTTTGCGCAAAGAAAACCACAGGTACATTTGAGGCGAAATATACGTAATTGGTTGGTTTTAGGCGGAAAAAAGTGACCGCACAACACCGGCACGTGCGGGAGGAAAAGCAAGCACAAAAAGAACAGAACTGCCGCTGGCGCTGTTTCAGGTAGGGGGTGCACGAGAACTGCGAAGGCGGGAAATTTGAATTGCATTGGTGGTAGCAGTGAGCAGATAATGGCGCTGAATCATGGCGTGAATCACTACTCTGCAGTTCCGAGAGCTTTCACATTGAATGGAGCGGCTTTAATTTTTGCTTTTCTGCTACTGAATTTTGCCCCCACCTGTGCTCATAATAATAGATTGCATGCATTTGAAACGCGCTCCACCTTGGGGCAAGGGTAGATGGGGTTACAACAGGCAGTGGATTTTTCTTTTGCGCAAAATGGACCAAGTTTGAAGGTGGAGAGGTATTGGACCATTTAGGTGTGAGGTTTATTTTAACATTTGCGTAGGAGCTGGGCTTCATTGCTGCTCAAAATTAAAGGAAGGCCGGCACATATTGTTGTTCCTCACTCAACAGACCACCTGAAATTGCCATCAAGTAGACTCCAATAAGGCTGTGGGGAGACTTAACTCTTTCGCTACCGCGCCTATCAAAATCGATCAATTTGATCGATACTTTTGGGAGCGTCTTTTCATAGCGGTCCAGGCGTTTCTCGAACAAGTAAAGCTGTTCGGAGTTAGATCAGAAAATGGCCTTTCAAAATCAGTTTTGTTTTCATTTTTGCAACGGAAACGTGATTTTTGACACGCTTTTGAATCAACTGGGTGTGGAAAAGGAGCGTGGTCATCGCGCGTCACGGCTACCAACGAAGAATGCGTACAACTCGTAATTACTCTGCACCAGCGCTTGTTTTTTGCTATCAGGGCGTGAATGGAGAACTAGCAAACGATTTTCAATCGTCAGGTTCGCGCTCTGACAGTAATAATCCCAGAAATCGGCTGAAAATGTCAAGCAGTGCCTGGTTGCAAAGCTACTTTATGATTTTAGGCAGTTTTATTACCTTTGCGCACGTTGTTCTAAGTACTGTGGTAGTTCTACTTACCCCAGGACCATTCGCAAACAGTTTACAACAGTTTCGGTTTCGTTTCTGCATCGCGAAATTCATATTTAGCGCTACTACGCAGTTACCCAACTTCAAGGCTACCTGCCATGGCGCCTGAAGCGTCCGCGACTGATCCTCGATCAAAGCACGGCGCTCCTGATTTCCCCCCACCCTAACCCGATTTCTGCGATAAGAACTTCAGATGCAAGTCAAAAGGTCACACCCAGTCGCCAGATATCTGTTCCGCCGAGGACAGCGCTTCAAACCGGCCTTACACTGCCAGCTGTTCGCCTTCCAGTTTCGTTTTCATGCGAGGGTATATCCGGGTGTCTAATGTTGCTGCTTAGTTGAACTGTCTATTCGGACAGAGTTTCTGATAAGTTTTTGTACTGTTTCATTTGAAAAATGTTAGGTGGCGCTGCAATAGAGGAGGCTCGTTGTGCTGATCTTTTTCAGCGCGCAACTGCTACTCGGCCAAAGATCGCAGGGCACGATTCTAGTTCATTGTACCTCATTTTTGCGAGCAAGGCTGCAATTGCGCGTAAGAAGATGATAATAAAGCTCAGCTTTATGTTTTGAGAGATAACTGACCGTGAACGACAACAAGCATCAGCCACGGCGTTCCGTTTTCAACTTCATGCATGTTTTTTTTCCACATCGCGTGCTTGTCCCAAATATTGTGCTCGCTGTAAATGGAAAGTCAGCCATTGACAAGATGTTTTTATGTTATGTGGGGGCAAATTGGTGCCTCTAATAATGACAAACCGCCAGATTTATTCCAGGAAACCACCCGAAATTGCACATTTTGAATTGGAGGTTGGGCTTCACCGCATGACACGAGCACCGTGCATGCTAACATTTTTTTTTTTATATCTTACAAACTGTTCCCCGCAAGTCGACATTTTTTCTAGGGTGTGTTTTTTAAATGTTTTCCTACAAAATGTATATTCTAATTTTTTTCTACTACCGGTGGTTTGATATACACAACTCCTTTTTTATCATTTTTTTCGACAACTTTACAAAAATTTTGGTTTTGATATTTTTTTTACAACTATGATATATAAAAACCTTTAAAAAACTGGTATTATTAGAAATGCCGTTAAATATTCTGCATTTTGTGCTCCTGCAATTAGTGCCTAACCAATTTTTTTGCAGGAAAAAAAATGTTTTCTTGGACCCCTAAAATTAGTCAATTTTCCGGCGGTAGCGAAAGAGTTAAAAAGCATAGGATATTAAAAATTCAGTGCCCTTCCACTCTGCTAAGAAGGAACACATGAAACAAAACACGTTTGTAATTTCTGATTGAGCATGCTTCCTAGGAGTAAAGGTTTACGGTTCGTTGTTACTTGCTTCGATGCGCCGATGTTGGGGCGTGTAGAAGACTTCTGATGGTCTGCGTTGGTTCCTGATGGTGACGGCACTGATGACACGACGACGATGAGAGTTGTTGAGGGTTTTAAAACTGTATATTTACACGGAAGACATACAGGATATTTACAGACTGAAGTAGACAGTAAGAAATAAAGTGGGTTCCTAGGTCAGCTAAGACTTTGTGCCCGCGGCACCCCCGTCAGCAACGGACCCTGACCTAAGACTACCCAAGTGGTGAGATCCTCCCTAGCCTGACCTGGCTAGCCCGGAAATACGCCGGCCGTGCATAGCACATTAAACCCTGAGGATTCGACCCCGAGACCTTGTGTCTCGTGGTTTTAATGGGTTACTTATGCCCCACCCCCGATACACAGGCCAATCGGCATCTCCTGGGCACCTGATAGGATGGATTAGTAAATCCGAGCCTAAACTACGGTGGGCAACGCCCCTCCGTAACCCTCAAACGCTGGTCACTCTCTCTCTCTCAAGAAAAACAAGGAAGAGATCAAAAGTAAACCAAACAAATACAACAAACACTCAAACATCCGAGGAAACACGTGGCAGCGCCCGGGGCAAGCTTCTACGCACGCCGCCTCCCTTGCCCGTTCCCACGCCCGCACTTTACGCGTATAACGCCTTGTCCAAAGTTTGACCGCCACCACAAACACGGGGTGACCCGTATCCGTTTCTCTTAACGAACGCAGCGGGCCCTCAAGGCTCCCCGCCATTCACAGGCGATCCTCGGCAGAAACCATATGGGGCGCGCGAACCCCGCGGCGTCGCATTCCCAACAAACCATCTTCGCACCTCCTTAGTGTGCGCGCGGGCCAACAAAGACCCAACCACGGCCCAAAATCGGCCGCCGTCAAAGCACGGTTGACAGCCCCTTGCTCCCCGTTATCAGAGGCGAGTCGGGCCACTTTGTTTTACAACCGTCCCTCTGGCTAAACGCGCGCGCAGACGGCCCCCGAAGCGACCACCGCCATATCTACGGAAAGCACATCGAGCATCCGACCCACGCTTTCCCACGCTCGTACTGTGCTTTGCAACACGCCGTTCAAAACAATGATATCGCCCAGCTGAGGATCAATACAATTCGTCTCCGCGCAGGCGGCATGATCCAAAGGCCGCCTGCTGTTGACAGGCTGGCTGCCAGAAAGCCCTTCAGGCGCCCTTCAGGGAACCGCGGCTTCTTACGCTTTCGAATTTGCAGCGTCGCTGACGCCTGCAACCCTTACACTAGGGAATTAGCTGAATGAAACGGGGAAGAACTAGAGTTTTTATTCTGGCAGGCAGGCATGAAGCGGTCCATTTCTGTCTCTTAGAGGCCAAGATATTGACAGCAGATGGGCTTTCTGTAAAATTTACAACTTCACTCTGAACTCTGAATTATGAAAAGTAGATGAAACATTTCGTAACTTTATTTACAAAGGGATAGTAAATATTTTAGCGTAAACAGAAACCACCATATGCTGTGCTGAACATTTGGAATTTTTAGGCTCCAGTGCTTCAATGCAGTGTCATATGGTGGTATAGCTTTAACGATTGATGCATTCATCAGCGGAGCCAAGTCTTCAAGTTCCTGAAATGAGTAAAAATGTGGACATGCAGAGAGTGAAAAGGAAATGAAGAGAACTGCCTGCAGCAAACAGTTCATGTTTTTTTTTTTTTTGAAAATCTCTTAGTCGTGGGAAAACAAAGTCAGAAAGTGGAAGAAAGTGTTTAGGTGCGTGCCATTGTGATCTTTGACAAGGTGTTTGATAGGACAACCGTAAGAAGAGATTAGAACACGACATGGTAGGAACATCTTGCTGGCCTTTCTACGTAACGAAAAGGGTCAGTGTTGACTCAGGGCAGGTTATGCAGGAGCGGCGGTTACACAATACTGAAAGTGCACAGGAAAAAGGCGACCAATCATGGTTATTTCTGCTTCGTGGTGCGTAAAGGCCACCTGCACTCAAAATTTTGACCTCTTGAAAACCCTATGTCCGTATAGTCTGCAGAAAAAGAAAGCAACATGCAAAATACAACAGCTGAAACACGTGCGTGGAAGCTGCAAGTGGTCAGCAAAAATCGGTGGCTTTTGAAACCGAAACCGATGAAAGTGCGGCCATTGCAGTGACGTGGCAGTCATCCAGCGAGCGGGCGGACAGTCAGCAACTCAGGAGCAAGACTGTGCGCAAGCTCTACACGCGCACGGGGCAGCACATGAGTGAAGCTTGCGCAGCACGGCTTAACCGGTTCTCCAGCTGCGTGGCTGGCTAGAGGAAGAAGCCCCAGTCATCTGGAACGTCACAGGCGCGTCATGGCTGTTTACGTGATCCGCCGGCAGATGCAGCGTGGTCTGTGGAGGAGCTTTTTTAAACGCTTCTGACTGATTAACGAGGCGTTTCACAGGGCTACCACTCGTGTCCCAGCTGATTTGGGGGTACTTACTACACATTAAAAATAAATTTGGTCGAGGTGAAATTTGAGTGCAGTTGGCCTTTAAGGGACACTGAAGTGATTTGTAAACATTGCGGGATCACTCGCGCTGATTGTAGTCTGGAGTCCCTAGCCCGTGTTTCAACCACTCTCGATGCGTTTACATCAATTTATTTAGTAGAAAAATTAATTCGAAAGTGCTGTCCTCCTCTTCGTATCCTCCTTGCCGATTTCTTATGATGTTTCGGGTGACACTTACTTGAGCAGGCTTGGCTTGACTGCGCTACTGTGCGGCTCGCCGACCCTCTGACAAAATCAGTCGACATAGCATTTAGTCAGCGGCCGCCGGCAGGTCGTTGCAATTCATTCGCTAAGTTGAAACTAAGCCACGACAGGCTTTGTACACTTTATTTTGTGAAGTTTGTTGATTGTATCAAGCTTAGTGAAGTCTATGAAGTCAAAGTAGCTTCACTCAAGTGCACATGCGACAGTTCAGTGACTGGTATGCTAGTAGAAAATCTAAGGCCAATTAAAGGAGGTAGAAGAGTCAGGGAAGTCAATATAGGTACTAAAGATATAAAATAAACTGAAACTTTTATTCTACAGGTTAAAACAAGGTTGCAGGAGGCACTTCTAGCGCTGCGTGAACTAGCACAACAATCAGCAGAAAGACCACACATTTGCGATTGCTTTTCCTGCGTTAGGAATGCAGCCGCTAGAGATAGGATATTTATGGAAATTTGGGCGACGCTTACTGCATGAAAAAGCTGCAAGTTTTTGGCTTTGCTGTGAAACAAACGCAAGGTGCGAAGCATGAACAAATAGAAAACATTCTGCTTACGTGGTTCAACGATGTTAGAGTGGCGGGAGTGAACGTCGACGGGCCAGTCATACGTGAAAAAGTGGACAACACTGTGCTGTTCCTCATCTTTGAAGACTTCCAAGCGTCCGACGGCTGACTTCACCAATTTAAGGCGCAAGACTGATTGTCGTGCAAAACGGTGTCCTGCAGTGTGAAGAATACCGGCAGCTTCTTATTTTACATCTCATAAGAACATTGAAAAGACATTGAAAAGACAAAAGTGCAGCACATATTGACCAGCTGCTTCAATGTTGCTCAGTGAAAGTGAGTTGCTGACTGAGTACGCATATTTTCCTCCTTTTCTAGCATCTGTGGGCCATACAATTTTCGCAAAATACGTTTTATTTACTGGTTGCCATGAAAAACGTATCAACGAGTTTCACTGTATTCCTCAGCGTAAAAAAAGCTGGAGGTTCCTTTCAGTTCTGGGGTGGCTCACTCTCTGGCACCCCTTGCCACCCTCCTTCCCTTGTTCCACGCAGACCCGCGAGGTGCCACTGTTTGGCGGGCAGAGCCTGGGAGCCCAACTACGGCTCAGCGTCAGCCAGTGGGTCTCCAATCCAGACTGGGTCCTGGTCACCGGCTACTCCAGGTGGGACCCATCTTCAGTCCCGAGGAATGCCCTGCACAAGAGGGAGGCATCACTTGCGTATCACTCGTACAAGTCTCACACCAACACGGCCTCCTGTTTGGCTTATCGTTGCTGATAATTGTGAAGCGAGCAATATGCTGCCTGCATTCTTTGTTTCACCTTCAATGGTGGAGGCTTTCTCCCGTGCAGGAAAGAATGAGGTCTAAACAGTTGTCGAGTGCCAGTTAAAAGACAAACACAAAAACGCTGATGCCCACTTTGGGTCTTCGGCTGCTTGAGTCCAACTGTGTTGCAGTTGAGGTACAGGTGCCCTAAAAAGTAAGCAAAGCAAGTCTTCGTTGAAATTAGAATAATTTCTATTTTGTGCAGCTGCCAGCATAAATAGAATATGTGCGGCCCAATTTTATTCCAGAATGACTTTCTTGAAAATTCGCCTAGAGGTTGCTGGCTAGGCACATGGTGAAGAAATCCCCTCAAAATCTCCAAGCTTCGTTTAATTTTTGGGGCACCTATACACAAAATCGAGGCATTGACGGACGCCTGTCCGGTCAGGAATGGTCATAGAAGGCATAAAAATAAGACGCCGACCACAAGAGAAATGTCATTTCAGCCCCCCAAACGGGAGCCTTGTTCGCACTTAAAAAAAAAAAAAAGTACTCTGAAGTACTTTAGTGAGCTATGCTTGCTGTAGCTTGCAACTAGAGCAAGAGGTCCATCATCTTTGATGAGTGATATTCTTGCGAGCACAGCTGAGCTAAAACAGATCTATCGAAATAAATAATTTTGAGTCCCAGAAGCGTCAAAGTGTTGTTGAAAGAGGCAAGGAAAAAGGAGGCTACATGCAAATTTTTACCCCGTCCTGAGTGCTGTTTTCTTTTGGTGATATGAATCAACAAGCCCTAACACTTCCATTGGCAATTGGCAAACCTTCAGCCAATTGCCCTGGCCAGCATGTCAGTAACTTCTTGAGAGCAAAAATGCTTCGTGATTTGTAGCAACTGTCTTGGGACAGTTCCTGCAATGCACAGGTTTGACAACTATGTCAGCAGGGTTCCCTTGCGGCGGGGTGCAACCACGTAGGGCTGGCCCGACTGAAGACCAAACACCAGACATCTGGCATGGTGGTTGCTGGTGCTGCATCGTTGCAAATTGCCCTACACTAGGGAAGGGTAGCTTGAGCACAGTATAGGATGCCCTATATCCTGAGCAGGAGTTCTTATGCCAGACACTGCTGGCTGGCACTCTCGTAAAATGGTGGCTCCGCTTGAAATCGAGCCACCTGACACAATGAGTTGGCCCACGTGAAGAGCAAACTCTCTGTTTCAAAGCCAAGGGGGACAGTGTGTAATCAGTAGACTTATAACGTCTGCCAATGCCATATCTAGCAGGGAAGAGCCATTTGATTTGCAGTAGAGGACAGGTTGTGCTTCCAGAAGGAACGTGTTGTTGCGGCACATTTGTCAACAGCTAATAATGCGGTGCACGCTGAGAGTAACCCAATCGGTACTGCTCTGGCATGCGCAAAAGACATCCCAGCTTTCCTGTAGGCCGAGTGATGTGGAGACCCAAGCTCAGCAGAGGCCAAAAATTATGTGCGGGATGCCGATGGCCTTCCGCTGAGAATAATCCCCATCTGAAAGGGCACCCCGTGAGTAACGTATGGTGACAATGTTTTGCAACGGACAAAAAGCTGTGCCGCCCAATATTTATGATATTTATGATTTTTGTTTGCTCAGACATGTCAGTGGCCCTAAGATTTACCTTAAATGTGCGGCTTGTTTTGCCATTCCTGTAGGCAAGGGGCTCTCCTTTTTTTCTCTGCACATCCATTTGTACAAAAGCATATAAATTGAACCCAGCTCTTCAGAGTAGGAGCTGATGCCACAGTGCTATCTCAGCATGGCACTTGCAACAATGACGTCATAGTGTTCAGTAGCAGGTGACGTGACAGCACAACAATAGAACAGGTGCAGATTTGGGGGACTGACAATAGATTCGGCTTGTTCAGTACGAATGCAATTAGAAGTCATTCAAAGAGGTCTGTGGATAAACAATAACAGCGAAAGTGATGACAGTGACAAAAAACGGCTCAGGTTCAACACTTCTATGCACATGGTGTTTCATGAAATTTTGCCTTTGCTTGAGATTTTGAAGCCTGCCCTGTTGCTTGTATTCACTGGCGAGGCGTGCATGCAGGCAACAATGTGAGTGCGCCGGCACTGGTTACGTCAGGCTCCGCGGGATGGCAGTACTTGACCGTGCTAACCACGTGACTGTGATGCACGTCAACAAACTCTACCTCACCGAATGCAAAGTATTGCCTCGGGTCCAATGTGAGTGCGATAAATAACATCTCTGTTGACACCACCGTTGAGAATCGGGTTGAAACGAAGCAGACGACGCACGCCGGTGTTTTTTCTTTTTTTTTTTTTTTCTTCGACGTGCGGGCGCAGTTGCCCAAGCAGTGCCATGACCGTGGCGCATCGGCCATGTCTGTGGCCGTTTCCAGTGTTGCCAAGCCAAGAAATTGACAGCTAACCTTTTCAACGAATACCATCTATAGTTATGTCTACTGGATGATGACTGGGTTCATCCTTTCGCTTGCGCTGGCGGGCGCCCGCAAACAGCCCAGCCGGCGTGCCGTCGATGGCGAGACTCAAGAACCAAGCGCAGCAAAGCAGCCGTGAAACCCTCGCCTAGTCACAAGCTTCGCGCATGCTCAGGCGCTCGCACAGAAGGCCCAGCTGGTGCCGAGCGGCCAAGCCCAGGGGAAGCAGCCATTTCACCCTAGCCTAGTCACATGGTGCCGCAGCAGCGAGGCCCCAAGCAAGCGAAGCGATAAGAGCAGCTTGTGCACCAGCGGCTGAAGGTCACTTGCGACGGGATGAATGACCTTGAAAGATGTAGCGTAGAGCTGTCGCTCTGAAAAGCACTCACTGGCAAGGATGGCGTTCCACGTCCAGGTTGGAAGAGGAGGAGTGGCACGTGACGCTGGTGACCAAGCCTCCGCGGATTTCCAAGGGCATCCCCCCGATGGACTGTGGTGCTGACGACACGATGCACGCAAGCTACTCGTGCCCATCGGGGGCGCAGCCCCCTCAGCTGCTGGGCAGGGGGCGGCTTCTGCTGCCCATGGGCCAGGAGCTGCTGCTGCTCAACGTCGATGGCATCATGGGGGCCGACAGCGGTGCGGGGAGATGCGGGGCCGGGGCCAAGCAGGTTGGTGGGGGTTTGCATCTCGTACGGGAAAGAGTGGGGCCAAGCATGATAGAGGCGATGCGCAGGCCTCACCCTTGCTGACTGTAACGATTTGTGGCACTGCATACTCTTCAGTTCTAACTTACTCAGCTTACTTGTAACTTAACTCAACTTACTTGCAACTTACTCAGGGGCCATGCAGACAAAATACAAGTTTGAATTATTCGAAAGATTTCATGTTTTAGAGTGCCCCCAGTGCTTGTCCGGAAGCAAACGATGCTGTATTCATTGAGAAATTAATCAATCTAAGTTAAAATTTTGATTCTCCCGCCAAATCGGGTGTTATCGCGACGTCTGCAATGACATCACAAGTACCGCTCTACAACCGATTGCGGGGCCTCGTTTACTGTTAAACCTAGATGGCGCTACCATACCACAAAGGGCTGTTTTCTTCCTTTGCTTTTTTTTTGACCGTATTTGTACCTGGCTCATTTTGGCTAAGGTAGAAAATAATCGTTTCAATAAACACGGTGTTCGCTCGACAAATATGGTCACGGAAGACACCGTCGCTTACGCCAATCAGCCAGTGTCGTCTGACACAACCCCAAAGCGCCGCAGTGCTATGCAGCTGAAACAAGCATACTGCACGCAGTACCAACAGCAGTACGCATCAGTACTTTGTAATTTCCACTGTTTACCCCACCATTCTTTCTGCTATAAAAAGAATGTGCCCTTAATTTAAAAAGCACAAATAGCTCATTCGGCAAGCTCGCAAGCCCTGTCTAATTTGCATTTGCTTTTGGTGGCCTCAGCCAATCACAGACCTGCCACATATGACATCATAGGTTCTGTTGCGGGAAATGAGCTAGTGGGTCGCATGGCCATTCCCTTTTTCCCTAATTATATAGCTTATTTGAGCGAAGTTTACGTGAAAAGTGGCATCAGTGTGGTTCTAATGAGGCAATCTTTCGAATGAATTAAACTTGTGTTTTGTCTGCATGGCCCCTTTTAAAGGGGGACACAGGTCTTGAGGACATTTTTGTTATTTTTGTTAGTCTATGTGCTTGAGATTTACACATGAAACGTATTTTAACATCCCGAGCACAAATATGCAGCCAGTTGTTGTCTGTGTGGTGTAAGTTTAGAGCTGTGCAATATGTTATGCCATTCTGTTTCGGGCGGCAACTTTTTCATTATCTACTTATAAAATACATATAAAATACACTCAAATCCCGCTACAACGAAATTGGCAGGACATGCGAAAAATTTCGTTTAATCAAAAATTCGTTGAGGTGAAACCTGCCCCAACACACCACGTAAATACTTAAGGTACAGCTATAATATTTTGCAGGGACATTCTATGGGACCTGCAGACTCCAACTAAGATTAATACCAAAAATTGATTTTTTTGGCAAGTTTTTGGCCCTCAAGTCCCCCCCCTAATTGAAGTGATGTGTACAAGGTTTCACGACTGCTTGTGATGATGTCCGTCGCGTGTTTCCGTCTTAACAGGCTTCCCATGAATGATTGATTGACTGCTAGTGGTATCCCCGGGGGGGGGGGGTGTAATTTTATTAGTCATCACACCAAAGAATCTGGCTATGTTTAATTGTAGCGGTGCTATTAATGGCTTGCCCAAAGGAACTTTTGCCAATACCAGTGGTAGCTGTCCTAGGCTATGTGTGTTCCCCTCTGTGCCCTTCTTACACCGGCATCATTACCTTCCTTTAGTCACCTAACAGCCTTGAAGTTTACTGTCTCTGTGCTGCTTTAAAGCTTTGGGAAGGCGAGTATTTACCGCGTATAAATTTGAATGGATACAATCGCAATCCAGCGCAATGTGCCAAATTGTTTGTACGTACTGCCTTTCCGCAACCCACGCATGGTACCCCATCACTTTGTGTATTACTTCCCCACAAAGCTCTTCTTTAAGCAACCTGCTCTAGCCTCAAAAAGCAAAGCACTACTGTGAGAATCATCATAAGGATTTTTCTTCCTGATTTTTACGGATGTCACTTCCAGTTAAGATGTCACATTGACTTTTGATCTTTTGATGACATTATCACCTGTGGCATCAGTTCAGTGGATTGCAGTTAAGCAGCAGTGGGTGCAAAATTTGCAGCTAAACAGAGGCTCAAAGAAGCTGAGAATATTTGCAAGTGCTGTGTATTTGGCATCGTTATTGGTCAATGATGGCTTCTGTGCGAGAGTGCTGGAATTTTCTTCTTCTTCTTCTTCTTTTTTTTTTTTCAGTGCACGGTTCTCTCTCTGATTTGTTATTCTCGGAGCTTGGCTGACCAGCTAGGGAATGGCAATGCCTGTGGTATCCTACTTTTCAGTGCTTTGCTACAATACCAGATCAGTCGTGCTCAGCAAGCAGCCAAAGTAGGCCTGGGTCCAGCCACCCTGGAGAAACGTGGTCGAGCACAGGCGTGCTACATCCGCAAGTGGAGCCGGTCCACCTCTATATTGGTCCACCTTTGAAGGTGTGTGTGCCCCAAGCGGTACTTCCCTTTCTCTCCTCTTTTTGTTTTGCATTATAACGCTCCCACACTTGGTGTCGAACGAATCAATGAGAATTGCTGTTTTCATTAAAAACCACATCGTTTTATGAGGGCTGGTGGCTACATCAACTATGCCAGCATGGGAATTGAAGTGCTCGATTGGAAGTTAGTTTCTTTTTTTAAGTGATAATTAACCCTTTCACTGCCGAGTTGAGTTTTCTTATGGGTTGCCCTCACTCCCTGCCGTTTTTCTTTTTTTCTTTTTTCATGTACAATCGATGGAAATTTCACGCTAGTAATGCAATACAATGCTCTTCAGATTATGTAAACACCTTATTCAGGATTGCCTTATCGAGTACAAGAAGTTGTACAAAGTACAAATAAATTTCAACCTGGTTACAAAAATAATTACCTGCTAATTAGGATGTCCCAGGGTTTGGAAGCATTTTGGTATATGATGTTATTCAAAATAAGTTATTATTCAATATGATGTTATTCTAACAGAAGCACACACAGAAGCATCTTTGGAGCTAGTTAAACCTGTGCTACTCTCACTTGATGTTTCACAGCATGCAACTTGCAGTGTTCCCTCTGCTGCTCTGGTGAGAACAAAGCAGGCCCACTTTTTCCCTGCCCTTTCTGTGTAGCAGGCATCCTTAAAGGGGCCATGCAGACAAAATTTGTTTGTTTTATTCGAAAGATTTCGTGTTTTGTGGTGCCCCCAGCGCTTGTCAGGAAGCAAACAACGCTTTATTCACTGACAAATTAATCAATTTAAGTTAAAATTTTGATTCTCCCGCCAAATCGTGTGTTTCGTGATGTCTGCAATGACATCGTATGTGCTGGGGGGCCTTAGGAATGTGCTCTAAATGTAAGTGCAAATTTTGCGTTTGATTTTGCTGGCATCAGCCAATCGCTGAGCTGGCACATATGACATCATAGGTTCTGTAGCGGGAAATGACCTACTGGGCCGCATGGCCATTCCCTTTTTTTTTAATTTTGTAGCTTATTTGAGTTAAGTTTACGTTAAAAGTGTGGTCAATATGATTCCAATGAGGCAATCTGTCGAATGAACCAAACTTGTGTTTTGTCTGCATGGCCCCTTGAAATCTTGGGTCTAGGAACATCGCTAGGGCTGTATCTTCAGATGTCTTGACACCAGGAAACCTTGCCTCGATGCTGCATGCTACACTTGAAGCAATTGCCGACGACTCATTTGATTGAGCTACGTGTCGAGCAAGTGCAGTGCCAGTGCTCTCCAGCAATGGACTGACTTGGGACAACGTGGGAAATATGTCCCCAGATAGCTCTGTTGTGGCTTGAGCGAGTAGATTGATTACCTTCACAGCGGCAATCATCAGCTTTCATTCAGCTGCAGTGAGGTTATCAACCCCATTACACTCCGAAAGCTCCACGGTGATTGGTGATGATTACTACATCATCTGATGCTCGCTATTCCAGCGCGTCAGAACATCTTGCATCACTTCGAGGGCATTCAGCTTCATTTTCCTTTGTACTTCCAAAATGCGCGCCCGAGCCTTTGAGCTTTTTTTTATAGCAGTCAACGATAGCGCTAGCCTTCATGCACAGTTGAAAAAATCCAGGTACATCCCGCTTGACATCACTCATGCACAACTGCAGCGTGCGCCCAAAACATTTTGTGCCTATCTAAGACGACTGAGTAATTGCTGCAGTGAAATTTCTCCCATTGCCTGTGACAACATACACCAACACAGTACCGTACCTGGATCAGGAAGTGCCCACTCCTTCATCACGCTTTTCAGAAAGAGCACCAAGTTTGCGGCACCATTTTTGTACATGCCAGTGCACTCACATGCAGTTGAAATGAGCTTTCATTAGCACACGATGTCCAGCTGTCTGTCGTTATTGAAATTTCCTCTACTCCACGGTCAATCACCACCTGAAGGCTGCTTTTCAAGTTTTGCTTCTTTGAAGCGTAGAGCTCCAGAGTTATTGCTCCGGAAAACGTTGTTCGCGACGGCACAACGTACTCTGGCATAGCAGCGTTCATGACGGCCACAAAGCCTGACTCCTCAACAACGCTGTAAGAAGGCATCTCGCGTACTGTGAATCCGGCAATGGCATTTGTCATTTGCTGTGCTTTTGGCGCCGTATGTTTTAGCTTCGGCTTGAAACGGTCGGCTACTGAAGGCTGTTGCGCGTCAGGCTTAGCGACAGCAGTAGTCTTCATGCTTTTCTGCGCACAACGTTCCTTTTTGTATTCCGCGAAGACATCCGGTTGCCTCTTTAAATGCATCGCCAGAGTCATCGTAGTCCCCGCTGGTGTCTTCAGAATAGCGTGGTATTTGAGACACTGAGCTTCCTGGCCTGGTGGGACCTTCACAAAAAGTTCCATATAAGGTTGGCAACCGTGGACGCATTGGCCATGTCACTTGACTGATTGAAGCAACTGATGCAGCTGAAGTTCAAGCGTGGAGTGTGATCAACCCCTGCTCACTGCACATGTGCCACACGGCAACCAAACAAATTGTTTAGTAACGGTAAATGGTAACCAAACAAATTGTTTGGTTACTGTTTTGTTCTTGGAAACAACGAAACGGTAGCCCTGACTACCTTGACAAATGTGCGTGTGTGAGATGGCTACGAACCACGCTGTGAATGTGGCTTAGCTTGTCTTGGCTCCGCACGTAGCCACGATGTAGGCCTGACGTCAATGGCACTGCAGCTTGCCATACAAAACCAAAACTCCTGGAAGTACTTGTACGCAGTTTTGTTATTCGTTCACCCCAAATACTTCAAAATATTAGAAATTTCAAATTCGGGTCGAAGCGAATTCGAATACTGTAATATTTGTTCGAATATTCGAAGCGCTCGAATATACGCACAAGCCTGAATGTAAGCCTAATGAAAAAAGGCATTGGACTGGGGCTAAAACGTCACTTTTTTAAGCTTGCAGCACTCGTCGAAGCATGTTCAATGCTCCATACCTGCCAGGTTTCCCGAATTATCCGGGAGACACCCGAATTTTGATGGTTTTGTACGATTGTACGAGCAAAACAAAAACCTTCCGAAAACTACCTGTGTTTTGCTAAATCTTTCTCCAAGTATGGCCTCATTGCGTCGGAGCTACCTGACGATGCAATGCAATCCTACACTATGTGACATCGTTATCAGCGAAGAGATTAAAAAGCGTACTCGGCTGTGCGCAGAAGTTGAACCGGTCAGTATTCCAGCAGCGCTGAATGCGAGAGGTAGTTCAGCAAAGCGAAAGAAATCGAAGCCTGTTCCGACCATCCATGTCTGATAACCCTCGGTCACGTTCTTTCGGCGAAGTGTCGCAGAGGCGGACGATGTTAGCCGTGACAGTAATTCATAGGACTTCCCGAAAAGAGCGGCGTCAGCCAAGTTGAAGATTTAGCAAGTGACCAGCGGTGTACGTTGTTAGTAGTTTGGACGGCACAGTATAGACGGCATAGTTACAACCCTGCTCTGTTGTAACTAAGTTAAACATGCATGTAAAATATTCTATTGTGTTACTTCTAATCCCCCCCCCCCCTTCCCCTGACAGATCTCCCTAATGCCATCACGGCGAATCTGGCAGGTATGATGCTCACTCGTCGTTGTTTTCGTTGACATTGCTGCCCTCTTTGTAGCTGTCCTCTTTGTCGCTGTCCTCTTCCCACAACGCACTATCCTCACTTCCATCCAGCGGGTTCGAGATGCTGTACTTACGTAAGAACAGCACAAATAGCTTGGCCAGAATTTCATCCCATGCCGAGTTCGCCACTTGGCTGAGTGAAGCGCGCTTGATGCGCCCGGTCAATGCAAGTTCGTGGTCTTGCAGCGTCAGTCAGACGTTGTAATGTTTCTGCAGCCTGTCGTTAAATGGCTTGTTGATGGCTACGTCAACCAGTTGTAGCTGGCTCGTCATACCGCCAGGTATTACCGCAGTGTCAGTACTGCCCTCCGAAAGCATGGACTTAACAGCATCTGTCAAGTGGCCGTGGTAGGAGTCGAGAACCAGAAGTGACTCCTTAAACAGCAGAGCCCCGGCACGGAGCTGCCAAACAGTCTTAACACAATCTTCGACGAGGGCTCCACTCATCCACCCATTCTCATTGGCTCGTACGATGATGGTTTTAGGGAAAGTTTCTTCCGCTGGAAGAGTCTTCCTCTTAAAAATAATGTACGGTGGCAGCTTTCGCCCATCGGCTGTGCAACACAACATCACAGTGGTGCGCTGCTCATCGTAGCCTGCAGTTTTGACTTTCACTTGTTTCACGCCCTTCTCATTCACTGTGTAGGCCACAGGCATGTCAAAATACACCTAGGTCTGATCGGCGTTACCGATCTGTCCCAGTCTGTACTTCTTTTCCAGCTGCTTCTTGATAACAAAGTGCTGGAATGCGACTAGCTTCTCCTTGAGTCCGGGGGTAGGTTTTAGCACACAGGCGTCCACTGTCGCAGTCTGCACCTCACTTCATAAAACAAGTGACCCAGCCCCTGCTGGCCTTGAACCGAGTACCCACGACGCCTCGAATGTTTGTGATCTCCCTCACCTTTGCCTGTATTATTTCCGTCATCACAGGCATTCCACCTTTTCTTTGCTTCCGGATAAAGTCAGCAACATCCTTCTCCACCTAGTGGTGTCGACCTTTTTTGGGTCCTGTGAAGGCCACTCGCCTGGCAGCGGTTGAAAAGTTTGCTCCGCTGCTTCTGCCATCAGCGCACGTTCTCCTCATTGACGCGGAATTCACGCTGCACGTGGAGGTTTGAGGTTCTCTGGGCCTCTAAAACTACCTTCCGCTTAAAAGCCATGGTGTAGTGGCACTGCTTGCTGGGCGCCATTGTGCTGCGAACACGGGCGCTTCTCGAGGTCATGCGGCGACCTAAGCAAGCAAGCACAGAACGCTGAGAGCTGGGATCGCAACGTTCAAACAAGCAAAATGGAGCCTGCAAACTTGCAAGCTGCAAGCCTGTGGCCGCGAGATGGCGGTGTGTGTGTAGCGGTGAAAGGAAAGCCGCATTCTTGAGTCTAAACTGACTCCCACCTTTCATAAACAACTGTTTAAAAAAAAAAAGTATCGGCCTAGATTCGAGCAAATACGGTAAATTTCAAAATCACAGTGTGTCGGGTGCCTAGCCACTATGGCATAGCTGACTGTAAAGACGCTGACGAGACTGCCGCCAGAGCAGCTGATGGAACTAATACCTATTGATATTCCTGGCATGCCTGACGAGTATTTAATACAAAAAGTAAAGGAAATTCTCTGTAAGCCCACTTTGTTTGACCAAGAATAACAAGACCTATCTTCCTTACCACTTACCACGCGGGGAAATTGTGGGGCCCTTTCCACACGTTGCGTGGCAGCATTTCGTTGCTCTTGTATTCGCGGCTAGTGGTGGGCTCTTTTGCATTGCAAAATGATTGGAGGAAATTGAGTGAGTTGGAACTACCAGCTTTAATTATTTCGAAACAGGCATGGCATTGTTTGTCGTTGAACAGAAGCAGAAAAGGCGGCGAAAGGCACGATCTGCCGCTTAGCCACAAAATTCACTCAGCTTGTAGTGTCCCTTAAAGTAACTATGGATAATCTTAGCATGGAAACACTGAATAAGATTGCTGGTCCTTTGCCTGTCTGTGGTAGAGGTAGAAGTACTGTTTATCTGGTGATGTTAAGTACAGTAAAACCTCATTACAAGAGACACTCAAGAGACCCAGGAAACTTGACTCTTGTAATCAAGGTCTCTTGTATGCAATGTTGCTAACATGGTGAACATGAAAACAAATCAAATCGTTTTCATTCAAATATCTCTTACAACCAAGCGTTTCTTGTAACAGTGTCTCTTGTGACAAGGTTTTACTGCATGCGTTCTGGTAGCACTGATGTCACTTTTCTTCCTTTCTTCCTTCCTTCATTCCTTCCTTCCTTCCTTCTTTCCTTCTATCGACGAGACAGCGCATCTGTCTCGTCGTTCTTCGTTTTTTCTGTCCTCGTTTGTAGCGCTCGTTTTTCCTTAAGCAATGAACCAGCTAGCCCAACAGCGTATTTTACTTCCTTCTATCCTTCTTTCTGTCGAAAAATCAGTGGCCTGAATTGGCGAAGAATGTTTACATCGACTTGTTCTGTACACTGTGCCATTGCAGGAAAAGTTAGATAATGGTTGTCTGCTGAACGAACCAAAGTGAGCTCAAAGCGTAGTTAAGTGTTGGTTCTCGTGTCGCATGCTGCCCTAGCTCCTGTCTGCCTGTGTAGGGAAATGAAGTGGCTCTGTTCTGCGCACTGCAGACTTCGATGCAGATGGTGCTGGACCTTGGCGAGGTGGCAGACGCCTTGGCGCCACGCCTGTGTGCCGAACACGGCCTAGCGTACGAAGCGCTGCTCGACTACGATGCCTCCGCTGCTGCCGGGGCCTCTGACGGGAACCAGGCCACTTTGCTGCTTGCCCTGCTAGTCCGCGCTTCCAGGTGGGTACTTTGGTTGCAGGGGTGAAGCGTGGGTCCTGAAGGGACTGTAATGACGGTGCTGGGAGACGCTATCCCATTCCATGATGGATGCAAGACTGGCACTTCCAGTGCGATGCAGAACGTGTTTATATGCCGCACCCCGCTCCTAAACTTACCTAAAAGGCAACAAATCACCCTCATTTACAAAAAGAATACAAAGAATTGAGCTAAGAAGACATTTCGCAACAGACAAATCACTTCTGCATGAAAAAAAGTCCCGGGCCGTCTCTACTAACGCGAAACCTGGGGAGGGGCGAAGCATGCAGTGTATAAGCATATTCAAAGATTGTAAGTCTTTTCCGGTGCGCGCTGATTGGGCGCCAAAGAAGTGCCAGTGGGAGGAGCAATTGCGGGCTTCCTGAGGCGGTGGTGCCCTCTCTTGCGTTGAACCAGATTCAAGCAATTAAATGAGACAGACTGGCTGTAAGTTGTCTTCATGTCACACGCCGCAGCATGCGAAGAAGTATGCTTTACAGGAGAAAACCTGGCTTTAGAAACCAATTTCTAGACGGAATTTAACAAATTTTTGTTATTAATGCAATGAAATCCTGATTATTCTTGTATTTTAAATTAGTTTAAATCATGTTAGTTTATTTTGGGCTGGTTTTATCTATTGAACACTTGTTTGTTGGCCGTCGTTTGACAACTTGATTTAGCGTGACGACAGGAGACGACGGGAAACGATGACAGCCCAAGCCCGCAGGGTGCTTCGCCCGTAAAATTTAGCATTGCTGGGGCTCAAATTCTGCAGTTGTGTCAAAGCCCGTGACTCTACCATGGGGCTACTGACGTCGAAAAGCAAGGCAGTGTAGACAGTTGACCAAGAGAACGGAATAAGTGTTCTAAGTATGCCAGTAGGCGGCGCGAGGTACATGCATGATGCGCCTGGCTTGTACCTATCTGGGAATGGAATGTCGCTACTGGCAGGAATTTGGGGGTTAGGGGTTGTGTGTGTGTGTGTGTGCGCGTGAGAAAAAAAATGACCTTCAGTACACAGTTCACTTATCGCAATCAGAGCTATGCCTAAAAGATATAAATACACACCTTAGGAAGCCTGAAATGGTGTAATGTTGAACGTTGCTGGCCTTTTTTCGGGCAAAGTTAGGCTGTTCCTTGTTGACTGCATAATTTAAGTGTGGTCTCCTCGCACTGACCTGGAATTTAAAAGTTTCAAAAATACGATTTTGTAGGCATGTGTTACGTTGGAATTTGCCGAGGGATTTTGGGCCGCTTCCAGATTGGATGCTTGGTGCAGGGGGCAGATAGGGCATGTGGGGTTTACATTTTTGCCTCTCCTTACTCACCTTACACAGGTTGGTCCTGGGAGCTGTCCAGTGATTTTTTCTGCACTTAGCTCATCCATACTAGTTTTTTGCGCGGAATGGGTTTTACCAGCCCAGTGTAACTACCTCAAATATTTCGAGCAGTTCCAAAAGAGCACAACAAAAACAAAACATGAGGAAAAATACACTGTTCGGCACTGTGAGGAGGATTCAACTGTCAATGTGAAGCACTGTACGACATTTTCCTGTGGCTAGTTTTGGTCTATATTTTTTATGTCTTACTTTGGATGGTGTTTTCCCTAACCCTTTGAGGGTCAGATTTTTTTGAAAAAAACTTTCCCTGGTGGTCAAATTAGTTTATTGCGGATTTGGAATGTACAAAATGTCTAAAGTCATGATTAAATGGTAAAAAATTATCAGGAACAGTATTTTGGGGTCAGCATCACTTAGAACTGAAAAATGTTCAATGGTATTTCAGAGTGTGGTATTCCTTGAAACACGGGTCTACGCACAGTGCCTTATCGCAGTCTGAACGCATAAAGCGCATGTTCGAAAATGAGCTGTCTTCTTCCGAAGAAAGACTGTCTTCCGATTCAGACTCGGTGAAAGGAGCAAACTCAGAGTCACAAGAGTCATCGTGGTCGGTGTCATCAGAGCGGGCAGTTCGTTGGGCCATATCGCCGCTTTGCCGTGCATCTGAAGAACTCGAAGGCAACCCAGTAAACGAGGAGAGCGAGAATAACTCATGCGCGCCGGTGATAAACAAGCTAATAGCAGCGCCAATATAGATAGAAATCAACTTCCGCCGCCCCCGCAACGGAGTCTCCGATTAGGTTACTTCAGTTCCAAGCAAGGAGGGCAAGAATACCTAGTGAGCGTGGGTAATAAACAAGATAAGAGCAGCGCCAATATAGATTGAAATCAACTTCTGCCGCCCCTGATAGCGAGCGCCGATCAAGTTTCGCGCGCCTCTGATGCGATCACGTGGCGAAACTGAAACCACGAAACGCGTTGACACGTACAGACGCCGTAACGCGCCGAAGCCAGAGAGTTCTGTTTTTCACCGCAATAAGGTAGCACAATCAAATTTCAAACACTTCTTGCAAGTCCCAGGAGGTGGCAGCACCTCCCAGGGAGCATGCATCGTTAATATGGCGCGAAATTTCAAACGGATGCTCAAAATCGTACCCGTACGGCAAAGACCTTGCGGGACGAAAAACCGCCGCAGTACACGTACGGCAAAAACCGTCAAAGGGTTAATTAAGCAGCACTCTATCATATCATCGCTACAAGCTTGCTGTCCTGGTTTGAATGTCATGCTACGTTGTGCCAGAGAGTCCTGGGATCATAAAAAGCGATAACAGTCACAGCAGGCGTGGTGACTGCTTATGATCTGATAGCTAATCGTGGGTATGCGGTGTGGCCGCGACACATTTTAGCTGAATTTTTATGGTCAGAAAGGGTGATATGTTTGTTGCAAAAGAGGGGGAAAAGTCTGAATTTATTGGCACGAACTCATTTTAAGGCATTTGCAAGCAAACAAGTACCATAACTTCTGAGAATGCTGTTTTATACGTCATCAGTATGCATGTAGGGAACTGCACAGATGCAATAAAAAAAAAGGGAGGGATATGGCTGACAAACAGAGTTCTAATCCATAGCTTGGAGCAGTTTGGGCGACCATCATTTTTGTGTAGTATAAACTGCATTGCGGTTAGGACCAGGGTTGCCAGGCTTGGTGATTTGTCGCCAAACTGGCGACTGGCACTGGTGGTGACGGAAATTCTAGTGTGGTGACTTGGCTACTTTCTGGCTCCTTTGAGCGCTGTTGATAATTTATATATTTCTGGACTCTTCTGACACCCTATATTCGAGGAAGAGGGCCTTTTCTGGTCGTTCAGTGCTTTTCCATGGTTCAGATAAAACTAGAAGCCAATCAGAACAAGAAAATGGTAACGAAAAAGTGTCACCCAAAACACACCATCGTACACTGCTACTTACAGGCACAATGCGAAACTGTTGTGTCGCTTTTTTATATCTGTCACCTGCCTTAAGAATCGCATCAAACAAACGCCTTCAGTTTGAAGTGTGATGTTTAGGCAGTTCAGAGGCGGTTGAAATTTCATGTGTTTTGGGGAGGGGGGGGAGGGGGGTAGCGTGTTTCACGATTTATTTTATAAAAGCACGGGAATGTAAGGAGGCAGTGAAAGGGATGAAAAACAGTGTGCACTGAAAACTTTTGGGATGCTTCATACTCTGAGTACTTTACATAAAGTAACATACTTTAGCTTTGTTAGGAGGCAACAGAGAACAACTGTTATTTTGCTGATCCGTAGCAAATGAATAACATTTGTTATCCCGTCTCGCTACCCCTCGAACTTTCTGCCTTTTTTTCTACACAGGCCATCGAAATAAGGTTGCCATCTTTCCCCACAAAAAACCCAGACTTTCAAGGGGACGGGGCGGTGGCATATGTAGAAGGTTGAATTCGTGTTGAAAAAAAGATGCGTTTTTTTTTTACATGTAATGCAATTTATTGTAGCGTTTCACTAGAGAAAAATCAACTTAACTTTGTAATGAAAATGACTCAGCTTTTTGTTATTGCTCTGAATGTGCTGCGCTAAAAAGTAACTGCACATACTTCGTCCATTAAAAGCTCTTCTTTGCATCTGAATCCACCAAATGAATGTTAAAAAGTATGCTATGTGTATGACAATGTATTTGATATTCATATGTAAGTACATGCGCAATACTATGCAATACTCGCAATACTATGCCACCTGGCCGTGGCGGCAACGTTTCTTTGTGTTGTTCCTCCCCTTGGTCCCCCTCTATCTCCGGGAGCGCGCTCGTCTGCATATTTTCTCTGCTCACGTGTCTTTGCACAGCTTATTGACACGCATTTATCGTCGTAGTTGCTGAATTGGTGCTTATAAAACGCAAACAAGGAATCGCGGCACGATGGTAAAAAAACCGGCCAATGATGGTCGGTATTAAGTATGGACCGGCAACAGGTGGTAACCATACACCGAAAAGAAATTACTATCATCGTTTTTCTCAAAATGGTGAATTTTCTGGCTACTTTTGAAACGTTGAGTTCAAGGTGGCGACTTTCCTAGCTGCTTTTGGCAATTTTCTGGCAACTTTTTGTTCCGAGGATCTGGCAACCCTGGTTTGAACCCTGAATAGTAACAGCTATGCTGAATTGAAAGTTTTTTTTTCAGCGCTCGGGCTTGGAGTTACCACAAGTGGTCACGTTGTTGTCAGCGTATCAGTGGCGGTGGCTCCCAACTGTGGCTGTGAAGTGTTGTGCACCAGAACTCAATCTGGAGCAATTAGTACTAAAAGATTTTGCCGGTTGAGACCCCAACCGGTGTCTCAGAATGATTCAACATTTGTAGGTGAAGTTCATCGGATGCTGCGTGTGTTGCAGTGAAAATAACTGGGCAGTTGAGTTTTAATCGCAGTGATTGCGGCTACTGCTAAGCTTCTCTTCCTTTTTTTTTTTTTTGAGGGGGGGGGGGGGGGGGGATACTATTTGAAATATTCGCTTATAAATTATCGGAAAAACTCATTGTTCACTTGGTATTTGCTTTAAAGGCAGGCATCACTATTACCACATGTCTGGTTAATTTATAGCCGTGCCACACGTACACGACAAATGATATTAAGTGTTTAATTCAGAAACTGAAAGACATTATTTGGGCAGGCCGTGCTACACACGAAAACGCAAAGCCATAAATGTGTTAGATTGATGGTGATAATGACCAAAAAAAGAAATGCACTCATATTTCAGAGGTTTTTAATGTAGAGAAAAACATTTTACAAGGGTTAAAAATTCTTTTTTTAAAGAAAACACCATGAAAAATAGTGTTTAAAAAAAAAGGGTGTAAGCTGTTTCTAAAAGTGGCTTCAGCAGCTCCCGTGGCCTGCCAGTGGTTGCCAAATCTGAAAAATTCAAAACAACAAGTGACGCGATGTTTTGCCTTTTGCCGCTGTTTTAGTGCACTTTTCTTCTTCTTCAGAACTTCGCCACCAAGAGTGCACAAGAAA
Source organism: Haemaphysalis longicornis (assembly GCF_048455015.1). Classification (NCBI taxonomy): domain Eukaryota; kingdom Metazoa; phylum Arthropoda; class Arachnida; order Ixodida; family Ixodidae; genus Haemaphysalis; species Haemaphysalis longicornis. The sequence continues at coordinate 143,875,957 of NW_027526295.1, read as the reverse complement.
TCGTCTTATTTCGAAGCTCAGCTCAACACTCTGGTGCTGAGAGTTTCGTTGGCTTTATTTGGTGCTCATCACGTTGTGTAGGCAGATTTAACCCTTTGAGGGTCGAATTTTTTCGCCAAATGCAACCCCCCAGGGTCGATTTTTGTTATTGCTGATTTAAATTCTTCAGATGAATCTATTTTGAGAAAAAATTATCGTAATTTTTTTAGGGTGACAATAAAGTGACAAAAAAATCGTTTGTGTTGTTACATACATGTGGTTTATTCATGAGTAACACAAGCAAAATTCTAAATAAAAACCTTATATACAACTTTTACAAAATGACACATTGTGCATCGATGCATCTAAATCAGATAGACATCAGTTTCGCGGGCGCAAAAAGCGGGAAGCGCCTGGAGGACAATACCGAAACCAGCCGCTGTGCGCGCGAGCGCGGCCGGATGGGCGAGCGATAGATGGCGCACCACTCGTATAAAATACAAAAAAAGGAGAAAAGAGCCTCATCAGTTTCGCAGGCGCCCTTGGTGTGTGGCAGGCGCAAGAAGCAAGAGGCGCGCGGGGGGCGATACCCAGCGTACCCCCTCATTACTGGATGCGCAAGCGATAGCCGGTGCGCTGCTGAAATGAATCGTAAAAAAATGAAAAGAAGAGCCATCGGCACAAGAAAATAATGTGACGTATTTCCACAGTGTGGCAGCACATGCCAAGCAAGAGAAGTTGGCAACAAAGGCGCGCTTTTTAAACATACAAGCAATGACGTACATATACGTTATTGACCATTTTGAAGGTGTTTGCAGAGGACGTATATGTACGTCCGTGACCCTGAAAGGGTTAATGTGTTCATGAAGGCGATTGTGCGGAACTCTTCAAACCAAAAATTACATTACAGCGAATGGCATTAGATCTTTCCGTTTAGCAGCGAATTAATGGCATCAGAACTTCAGGCATGCATTGAAAGCACTAATGTCATTTTTCGTTACGTGGGGCACGGGTATTACACAATGTGGCCGTAAATAATAGTTTGACACATTGGCTGTGTTACCATTTGAGTTGCTATTGTATTTAAGCTCTTTTCACGTTAGGTGCATTGGGGAGCTGAATGAGAGTCTTTTGCTGCAATGGTGCAGGCTTCCAGCCAACACTGAGCAAGCATGCTACATTGCCAGCGTGTTACTTCACTGGGACCTCAACACTGGTAAGCAATCATCAAATTTCCTAATAGTATTGCCCAAAAACTGGCATTTAGGGCTTTAATCTCTGTTAAGTGCATGAAAACACCATTTGGTCGATCTTGAATCCGATATTAAATTGAACTGATTATTGGCTAGCCACAGTTTTATTTGCCGCCCATATCATCCCAGTCTTTGGTGTGAGATGTGGAGTTGCTGTACATGCTGGGGAGTTACTTTTGGAGACGGTTAAAAACTGGTGTGTGCTTGGGGTGCAAGTGAAGTTTCAATTGCAAGGTACCTTCTATTATCCGGACATGTTTCACTTCGCTATTTACTTGAAGAGTTTATCATGTCCTTAGGCTTTGGAGAAGTTATTGCTCTGGACCAAAATTTTAAATAAAGACGACTTGGTTGCGAAGGTTGTTACGTAGTTGTGGTGAAGCATCGTTTCCTCGTTGTGATTCACATTTTGCTTGCGTGTATCATGATTGTCATTAATCGTTGTTTTGGGTTAGTAGGCCTCTATAATAATTTTTTGAAGCCTTTGTGTCAGGTTTTAGTGTTCAGGCATAGGAATAGTTTTAGTGTTCAAGCAAAGAAATATCCTGTGCTTTGATTACTAAAATGCTCAAGAAACATAACGATGTTAAAAAAAATTAGCTGCTAAGAATTTGCCTAGCGAATTGACTTATTCAAAAGAAGGCTGCTCCTGCTACAGTCCAACCCACTTTTAACAGTAGGCCTACTGGTTACAATAGTATGTTGTATATAACAATGAACAGTCGCAGTCATGCACTATTAACTTTACCGTGTGTTAAACGGTCAAGCAAACTGCTTATTGCATATGCCACCCCTTATAACAACTGATCCAGCCAGTGTGAGCCAACTTGAACAGAGGCAAGGGTGAAAGAAGTGCCGTGCTGTCCTGTCATGCTGCCGAGGCAAAACAAACAGACTGTTCTTTTGATAACATAAAACCTGCCAATCATTCTTTTTTTTTTTTAATAAAAAGCCAGGGAGGTTGGAGGTTGTGAAGATGCTCCCTCCTACCTAAAAAATTGGCTGTGGCTTAACTCAGTTATGTTTGGGTGTGCGTAGTGAGAGGTACGCTTAATGCAGGGTGTCTAGCGACCGGGAAAACAGGAAAAAGTCGGGGAATTTTGAGCCACCGGGAAAAGTCGGGAAATTGTCAGGGAATTTTTCAATCAAGTAGTACCAGTCAGGGAAAATTACTTCGGGGCCTGTCCACACAGTTTTAAAATGGGGGAAATCAGTGTTGGAGGCCCCCAAGAAGTTACCGCACGCAATACGTTCGCGCGCGACGAAAGCGTGAACCGCATGAAACGTTTTCTGGTTTTTCTGCCAGCGCAAACGCGCCGCGCACGCCTGAGGCGCGCTGACGCCGCCGCGGAAATGAGCGGCAGGCGCTGGCAACATGGCGGCAGCACCGGCCGCGGAGTAGTGCGGTAGCTCCATCTTCCTCCATGGGTAGCTCCAACGACCGCTTCTAACCGCACGAAGAAAAGTCATATTTTAATAACAAGGCATTTAATAAGGCAGAAACGCACTTGCTTGTGCAGGAAAGGAGCCACCGCAGGCACGAAATCGTCGACACGGCCGTGAAAATACCGCGCACGAATCGCGTGCAGAAACTCGCCGTGCGGTTCACGCAGCTCGCAGCTGGCTTAGGTCGCTGGGTGCACTTGCGCAGAGGGAATATGTAGGTGGTGCCCAAATCACACGCACAATGCGCTTTTTTTTTTTTCAGCGAATTTTAAAAGGAAGCGCTTTTTGGGAGCTAATTTTGCAAGAACTTCTTATGACATCAGGAGCCAGAATTACATAATCAAAAAGGAACATGTTATGGATTAGCATGAACCGCATGAGGCGTTTTCTGCTCTCGAAAACGTGCTGCGCACGTCACAGGCGCGCTGACACTGCCGCGGAACCAGCCGCACGCTGCGCGCGATGCTGCCGGCGGCGGCAACATGGCGGCAGCTTCGACCGCGAAGTGGTGATGATAGCTCGAGCGACCACTTCTAAGCGCTCTCTAAAATGCTGCACAAGGCATGCACGAAGTTGCTCGTGAGCAAAGGAGCTTATAATGTGGGCGAAAACGGTACTATAAAATATCATCCGCGCCGCTTGTGAAAGCGCCATGCAGCACCTGCCAGGGTGGTAAGCCTAAACATCTCTGACAGAGCCAGCTGGCTGTCTCAAGAGCTTCGAAACTGCCGCCATGAGGCGCGCGGCTCCCCATTGGCGCAAGTCGTCAGGCTCCTCCCACTGCCGTGCACATTGCGCGTCGTTTCCTGAGCAAAGCAGAAGCTGCTGCGCGTGCGAATTGTCGACGCGGGCATGAAAAAATCGCACGCGCAACGCCGACGCGCCCGAATCGCGTGCAAAAACGCACCTTGCAGTTCACGTTGCATGTCGAGCCAGGACAAACGAGAAAAAAAGCAACAGGTGCTCGCTGAAGCGCAACTTCAAGCTTCTATTCCGCAAGATGAAATAAACTCTGAAGCCGTAACTGAAGGCAAGCAAACCTCAAACTGAAGTTAATCAAAATGCATTTTGAGTGTAATATAGCGCACTTGCAACAAATGTGTCTCCTTATGATAGGATTCCCTATGATAGAATGTGTTTTCTCTACACTTTTTGTATGCTTCACGGACCATTTCCACAGAACGACGCCTGTTGTACAGGTCAGGGAATTTCATTTAAAATGGTCATGGAAAACGGGGAAAAGTCAGAGAAATTGAATTCGGCAATTTGCTAGACACCCTGTAATGTTATTGTTTAGCTTGGTTCTCTACCCGCCGCGGTGGCTCAGTGGCTAAGGCGTTGCGCTGCTGAGCACGAGGTCGCGGGTTCGATTCCCGGCCGCGGCGGCCGCTTTTCTGATGGAGGCGAAAAGCAAAAATGCCCGTGTGTACGAGATTTCGGCACACGTTAAAGATCCCCAGGTGGTCAAAATTAATCCGGAGCCCTCCACTATGGCGCGCCTCATCGCCTGCGTTGCGTCGGCGCGTTAAACCCCACAATCAATCAATTGGTTCTCTGTACGGTTACATCTTTATCATTTAGCTTCGTACGTCTGAGTGTTTAGGTTTGGTGGTTACCTCTCGCTAAGTTACTGCTCGATACGCCGAGCACATTCTTCTTCTGTCCCCGCAGCTCGTTCCCTCCCCCTGGTTTCATTCCGTCGTTGATCCTCAGCCCTGGCATGAGATGCCTAACTAGGCGACGAACCATCCTCATCTGAATCCACTCGCCTGGCCGCTTTGTAATTACGATGCTTCTCGAGGTGTGCAGCTCATTCTTCCTCCGTCTCGTCGGCTCGCCGCCTCCTCTTAGTTTCGTTCCGGCGACAAGACCTGGCGTCTTCTTTCCATATCTGACAACAAATCCCACTGAGCCAACCCTTCTATATATACAATGCAACGCCGGCTCCTCCTCTGTTGTTGCAACGCGTTTTCACCGGCTCCTTTTCTGACGTAATGCCAGATGGCGCGGCGAGTGGCGCTGCCAGCTGCGGCGGTTGCTAGGCGACCGCTCAGCTCGTGGTGCAGCCACCGGCCACAACGAAAGGGCGAGAATACAGCCATTGTAGCTCTCGCTACAAAAGCATTTGTCTTTCCTGTACATTGAGGGAAGTCCATTGTTGTGCATGCTGAATAATCTGCTACATTTCCAGTCTACTAAATGCTACCTAAAAACCATTAAATTATACAACAGTTTCCTTTTTCTATCAAACCTAGTTATAACAATGGCTCCTCAGGGGTGCTATTATGTTGTTATAAGTGGGTTGGACTGCATTGTTCTTATCGTGACAGAAGTGCTCTTCAGAAAAATAACCGAGGCACTAGCACCGCACCTTTGTCCTGACGAGCGTACAATGGTGCTCGGATGTTGAGACAGCTGTGCCGCTCTCTCTCGCCCCGTGCAGGTCGTCACAAGGTGGCCAAACTGGGCAGCGTCAACAAGGCAGGGTATGGCGCTCACTTTGTTGCATCATAGGCCTTAACTATCTATTGCAGTTGCATTAACCCATGCTGTACTGCAGCTGTTTTGTGCTTGAAAGAACGTCTTCTGTGTGGAACAGATACTGAAGTGCCAAACAGTGCAAGTTGGTGCCATGGTACAATCAAGAAGGCATTTACTGTGATATTCTTATGAAGCAGATACAGTCAAATCTCGCTACAACGAAATTGACGGACATGCAAAAAATTTCGTTGAAGCGAAAATTCGTTGAGGCGAAATCTGCCCCAACACGCCACGGAAGGGCAAGAAAAATAGCACGGTATATTTCCGCATCATTGGCAGCATAATACAATGTTTAGAAAAAAGAGTTACGCGCAGTAACGTCGTGTTTAGTTAGATAACAAACATACCAATGGTTATCTGTTTTTTTTACCAGCACGCAAAGAGCGCGATACTGAGGAGAAGGGGAGAGGTGAGGAAATGCAGGCGCAAAGCGTATTGCTGTACAACAAGGCGTTTCCACCGAGCTGATTACTTGCAGATAGCTGCTATGTGGTTGGAAGCCCCCCTCTCGCGTGTGGCAGGAACGGCGCCGTTATCTTAATTATCCTCTGACTGGGCATGGCAGCAACTGACCTTGGCAGGCAAGCTGCGCGCGTTTGCATTTATCGCGACCGCCCGCTCGCAACTAAGATAGGATGACGCGGGTTCAAAACTAAACACGAAAACATTATTTTTGCTCTTGACTTTGAAGAATTGTAGCAGGAAAACTGCAAGGGCAGCTGCTTACAACACATACATGACGGCACTGCGCCAGCAGCCATGCCAGCAGCACAGCACATTCGCGCGATTTCAACTGGATACGGATTGGCTATAGCTCCGGCTTGGCGACCCTGGCTTGCGCCTCGTGTAAAGACGGCCCGCCGCATCGTTATCACCATCACACAATGGCGTCCACCTATGAGTTTTTTTTTTTGTTTTGGGTGGCAGTGTGGGCGCACCGCGCATGTTGTCGGTGAAACTAAGCGTACTGAACGTATAAAAAGTTACAGATAGCTGGCGCTATGCTTATTTTATTGTAAAATTGTTCAAACCCAGCCCAAATCATCAAAAATTTCGTTGAAGCGAAAGCAAGCCAGACAAATTGTTCGTTGTGGCGAGGACTTTGTTGCATTGACTTCTATGGCTAGCTGACGGGGACTTGGAAATATTTCGTTGAAGCGGACTTCATTGTAGTGGGATTAGACTGCAGTTTAATCAAACAGCTGCCAATTTATACTTAATGTACACCCAGCAGCTATGTACCAAGCTGGGGCACATGAGGGAATGGCTAAAAGCATCGCCGTGTCATCGGATGTTGCACCTCTGGTGTCAAGACGTCGTGCACAATGTGCAATCCTTTTAAATTTGAGACCGGGCCTAATTTTTGCTTGCAACAGAAAGGCTGCTCATGTGCAGCTTTTGGCGCTAGGGGTCGATTTGTTAGTCCTATTATGTCATGCTACGTGTAGTTCGCCAGAGCCTAGCTTGCTCTGCTTGCTTTGCAATGATTAGACAGATAATGCACTACTGCAAATAATGCACTACTGCACTACTTTGCATAAATAGGCACGTTGTTTTTCTTGCTTGCTAGACGTGAGCAAGTTGCTCTGGAAAATCGCGATCACACCTGACATTTTCGTCATTGCTCTCAAGACAATGCTTCTTATCTGGTTACAGAGCAGGGAAGGCACATATTAAAGCCTTGAGTAAAAGCAACAAAATACAGACTTTCGTGAATAAAGGAAGTGATTTGTGGTGCCAAACACTGCACATAATCAACTTGTCTCCCAGCAGCCAAGGAAAATGCCACGTAAGCAAGCATGAAAGCATGCTGCATGTGCGCACTGCGAAGTCTCGACGCCAGAGGAGCAACACAGGACGGCGTAGCGGGGAATTTCTGCAAGCGCTGGTGTTTCCTGGCTTATTTGAGTGCCGGGTGCACATATAACCACCTCACTGTGTCAGTTAGGACTGTGATGTGTTGTCACTAGTGTCACTTTGTTTCGACGTTTTGCATGAGCATGCTTGTCACTGTTGGGCTTGCTGTGTCAGACGGCATGCCCTGAATATCGTTCTGACACCAGCTCGTGTGCCAGTTAAGAGTAAGCATGGCAGCATGCTGCCATGCTTTGAAACGAATGGCTTTGGGCTCTCTCCTGAATAAGTGCAGGTGTCGATGGGAACTCGATGTGGTGTGCAGGATTTACACCTTAGTCGACTGGCTGCCCTCGTGGTGGTCGCTGCCGCTTGACGCCCTCTGCTCCATGACCAATGATGCCGTGCTTCAAGGTGAGTCTCAACCAAGAATAGTTCCCTTTTTTTTTTTCTTGCGCTTCACCCTCACCCATACATACCGTATTTACTCGCGTAATCCTCGCACTCGCGTAATCCTCGCACCCCCAACTTTGCAGCGGCGAAAGTTGCCTGCTCGCGAAACCCGCATGGTGCACGCTAAGGAGGTTGTTTGGTGCACGCGCTCTCCAACGCGCGCCCTCCCCCGCCGCCTCTCCGTTCGGCGGAAAGCGCTGTGTATCCAAGGCCATCCAGGCACCCTAATAACCTGCATGGCTGCTCCCTAACAGGCGCCCTAACACGCTGCTCACACTGTTCTTGAGCCGGTTTCACGTGCGCGCAACTAACGGCGTTCACGCAGCCCGCTGTCGTGTCGTCGTCGTGGTCCCGTCGTTGAGCAGCAGCAGTCAGTGAGTCACTCGCGTCAACGGTGGCTAGCTCGCTGCCATTTTGAGAACTTTTTGATCTTTTTGTTTTGTGCTTGGTGCCGCTTTCAAATTGAAAGCAATAGAGTACGCGATCGAACACGGCAACCGCGCCGCAGGCAGGCACTTCGGCGTCACCGACTTCAACGTGCGTTACTGGGGTAGGGCACACACATGACGACGACGAGATAGGGCGCGCGCCAGAAAGCAAAGGCGGCAATTTCATGATCGCTGATCGACGGGAGACTGTTTACGTTGCAAATAATAAAATAAAAGGAAATAGCTGCTGTTGGCAACACTGAGCTTACATGTACAAAAAACGACCGCTACATTTAGCGGGATTGGCAGGAGGCAGATTGGCAACACTGTGCACCGGATTTTTTTTTTTTCCCCGCATAATTCTCGCACCCCTAACTTAGCATTGACTTTTCCGAAAAAAAAGTGCGAGGATTATGCGAGTAAATACAGTATATAACCTTTTGTGCTTCGGGAATAACGTAGTTGATAGTTCGCTCTTGTCTTGTGCATGTGTTCCGTCATTTGCCTTCTGTAAACACTTAGCATAGTCAAACATGAACCAGAAGGATATTTTCTGTGCACTGCAAAGATTGTAAAAGCATGCCATGGTTCGACAACACATTTGTGTTGGCATAGGCGAAAGATCACACAAGAAGAGGAATACTAGTCGAAACAACTACTGCAGTCGAACCTCGTTAATTGGAACTCCGAGGGGATCGAAAATCTGTTTGACCTAGTGGGGGTCCCTTTGATTGGCGGTACAGCGCACTCAACCAGTACAGTCAAACCTTACGATAACGAAATCTCACGAGTACGAAATTCCCGCCGCAATGAAATATTTTAGGATCCCCGGCGAACGTCCATAGACGCCCATGTATTTCGTATCTCACGGCAACGAAATGTTTTTGGAAAGCAGTCCCGCTTTAATGAAATTCCCTGCAAGTCCCGCCGGCATTTTACCCACCTGTTTGAGGCTAACAGTGACCAAAAAGCGCTCAAGTTTCTTTTTTTCAGACTCAAAGTGCCTACACTTTTGCGAAAGCACGCTTGCATGGCCGTCGCCATGTTTGTTTACTAAAAGCCGTGCAGCAGGCAGTCGTGGAGACAACCTCGCAGCAACACCACCAGGGGGCGACACATGGTGACTCGAGGCGCGCTTGCGCGGCTTTGGCTTGGGCTGCACTAGCTCGCTACCACTGAGCAGCACGCGCGCGTTTGTTGTGTGCGGCGGTCGGAGTGCTTGCTCTCAGTAAGATGCCTCCACCAGCCCAAAGGCGGAAGTTTTTATCGCTACAAGATAAGGCCCAAGTCAGTGGCCCAAGTGGAGGAAGGTAGGATAGCGACGACGAGTTTGGAACTGCCGGAACCTAGCTCTACCATTTTGAAAAGCAAGGCTGCCACGTTTTAATGGCGCTCGTGCTCAAAACAAAACATTGACGGCTGTGGCCTTTCTGGACGTCAACAAAGCGGTGCTCGCACTGTTCTGTGAACAGCATTGTAACCAGGTGCACTGTGTGGGAAAGTTCGTCAACAGAAGAAGCTGGGCTTAGCTTGCGAGCTCTGACATGCCCGGTGCTGAGGGCCAAGGAGAAAAACGTGCAGAGAAGGTGATCCTGCAGGTTGTTTTAAATGCATTTGACACGATCCGGTCGTTCTTAGGCGCGCACGACGACTAGCAATGAAGCACTCATTGTAGTGTGAGAACTGGGCTGTGAAGTTGCTGCAAGGTAAGGCTCGCAAAGTAATTATAACCGACTTTCGGAAAGGAAATAAATTTTGGCTTATGGCCGATTTTCCTGTTTATGTTTCATTCTCGCAGCAACGAAATTCCTGTAAAAGCAAATTTTTTGGATTTCCCCCGGCGGTTTCGTTATTGCGGGGTTCGACTGTATTAGAAACGCATGCGTGATAAAGTGTGTGGTATTGCACGTCCTTTGGAGTGCCCTTTCAATGCTGCGAAAGTACAGCATACGCAATGGTCCGTTTGAGATGAGAACCTGAAGAAGCAAGGCACGCACTTCCGGACTACGATCTACAGTGCGAAGGTAGCAACGCCTGCAACACCCCGCAAATAGCACCTGCCCTCCAACATCTGGGTGGAGATGTGAGGCCTGAACAGACCAGCTCGCACACAGTGTCAATCGTTCCATGCTTCGCCTCACCGCACATGCAATGCGGGAGGCTATTGCAGCAGCACGCGTGCAAAAAACACAAGGCCACGTTACGTATGAAATGTGTTTATTTATGTGCTGCAGCATTAAAATAATTAGTTATCTGGGATAGGATGCACCTTTTTCGACATGACTGGAGCCGACCCACGAGCTCCAGCACGGCGTTCTCCTCACTGGAGAAGTACTGTGCTGCCACTTCTAGCCCCGCTGCAGCTTTAGGTGCGCCTGGCAGAGGTGCTGGCGGCGATTTGCGACAGCTGTCGCTGCTTTCGTTGGATTCGTCGTCAGTTTCTGGTGGCGCCTGTTCGCAGCAGACCACTGCAACGATCTCGTCATCATTGAGAGACGCTGAAGTAGCTGTGAAAGCTCACACCTTCCGCAAAGGAAGAGCAGATGTGGTCTTTTTCAACAGTTATGGGGGGGTGACATGGGTCATAAAACAACTCCTTTTAATTTTCGAGAAAACTCTGTGGAGCTTGCCAGTTGTTGCTGCGTTTTCCCCACTGATTTCAAATGTGCCATTATTTTTTGAGTCAGTCAATTAGTTCTCAAGGTAAATTAGAGACAATTAGCCATTTTTTTTTTGGATGAACAACTCACAAGACTGTTAATCATAAAACTGTAATGTTTATACAATAGAATCTCGATAAACGGAAATCGCTTAAACCGAATTGCCGCTTAAACGAAACAGTAGCCTGTAAGTTGGTTGGTTTTGTGTTCAGATAATGTAAAAAAACTCTCGGTAATCGGAACTAAAATTTCCGCATCACCGTGTAAACGGAACCAGAAATGGAACTTGTGAAACGCATTGGCATGAGAATCAGCATTTTACGATACGGCTGTTTCGTTTTTTTTTTTCCCTCCATGATTTTTTTTAGCCTCGTTGTCTTCGTAAACTTCGTCTCGTTAGTGGTCAGCCGTGTTAGCGCAACGAATGCAACATCGCAGTTCTTGTTCCAGTCGTTCGGTCTAGATTCAAGACGCCGAAGTTACAGGGCTCAGCTCCTGCCGCCTCGTTCGTATCATCATGGTGCTATTCGCGCATAATTTGCCGTCTTCCAGATTTGGTGGCTCGTAAGCACTCGCGAAGTTGAGGCCTCTAGCCTCCGTGAAGATGCAGTTGCAAGGACTCAAACAAAAATAATTGATGCATTTTGTAGTGCACAGCGACTCATTGTTGCGAAATCAACTCTGTCAATGCTGTGCCTAAACCTGTTGTAGCTTTCTTGCATTCTGAAAAACTATCAGCTACATTCACCTTCTAGTGCTTAAAGTTCCATGAAATAGTACGTATTAACAAGTGTGTACGAACACAAATTTGCACTTTCGCAAATCTTCTCAGTAAACGGAACTCCTGTTAAACGGAACTAATTTTTTCGGTCCCTTGAAGTTCCGTTTATCGAGAGTCTACTGTATTTTCCAATACTATGGACCCTGGTGAGTGCAATAAGATAACCAGTTTTTTGATGCACCACTTGGAACTAATTTTACAGCTCATTAAAATTTGGTGTTTGAAATGAGCATTCAAAATGGTTCCTTGCCACTGGTGCCAACAAAGTTTAATGAGCTGTAAAATTGCATTGGATAACGTCGGATGCGAAGCATGTTGTTTCACAGTACGGAAACCGAAACTGTTTTGTGTTCTAATCTCGGACATTGTCCAATCAAATCGCATCTTGTATGCATCTTTGGTTAGTGGGCCGCTGCAGACCGCGCATGGTAGTTTCTTTTCCTTCGAGCTTTATAAAATAAATATCTCCTTATCAACTGGATAAACGATGAAAACTGTGTTATTTGAGCCACTGCACGCAAGCAAAAACAGAAGCTTGACAATTCACTTCAGTGTCTCTTTAAATTTTGAAATTGGGGATGGAAGAGGTGTAGAGTGTCAAGCTAGTTTTTTGTGCTCTGACCTAAATGATCTGAGCTGCGGACTTAGTATTTTAAGCATCATGTGGTTTGTCTGCAAAAGTGAGTGCTCCACACAATGCAAAAAGCACCCCATCGACAGGTCACAGGTTCGTCACCTGGGTTCGTCACAGAAGGTCTTTGTTATGGAATGTTACGCATCTCTAGCGCCACGTGGCATCTTCGCACAGACGTGCTGACGTTGCAATGATTTGTTATCATCACCGTGAGCCACTCGTCGCTGACTGCGGACTGGTGCAGTCCTCGCACATTTTTGGTGAAAGAGGGGTTGGCCCAAGCATTTCTCTCTTCTTCTTGCAGGTTAGCCACCAAAGCACTGCCTCCAAAAATATTGTAATTGCAGCCTGACTTTTACACTTTCGCGCGAAATTTGAATGTGCACAGGTCAATAATTTTACCAAAACCTGTCTTATTTCCCCCCTTCCCCCCCCCCCCCCCCCCTTCTGTGAAGCAATGAATGAGCAGTTCCCACAGTGGGTGTTGTGTTGCTCACCCATCCATTTTGTTTACACTTTTGCAGGGCAGCCGCTGAACTGCCTGCGGCACAGACACTTCTGCATCACCCTCAACTAGGCAGTCACAGTCACAGCAGTCGGGTGCAAGTGTACAGTTGTAAGTTTTCATGAAATTTTGATGGAGGTGAAAAAAACAGGTTTTTCTTTTCATGTTTTTTTTTTGTTTGTTTTGTTCAAAAAAATATGAAAAATTGAAAAAAGATGTTTTCGCACAGATCCGGAAAAATTCGACATACTTCTGAAGGCTAAATCCTTAGATGTCTCGTTAGACGTGAAAAGTGACCGTAGTTGCTGGGGACCACGCGAATGGTACCAAATGACGGCAGCTGTTAAAAGAACATAAGTAAAAAAAAAAAAATATGCAAAGACTTATTTGAGTTTGAATGGGATTTGAACCCGGGTCACCAAGAGCCGCGGCCAAGTGTGGTGACTACAGCCCTAACCCTGTACCGTGCCAGGATGGAACAAGAATTAACCGGATGCGTGCCATACGACAGGTGAACGTGAAGGCACCGCAAGAACGATGCAGCAGTGAAGAAGTCTTTAATAATCGGTGACTTTCGCCTTCAAGTCACTTAATAAACTGAATTGCCCAATAAATTTTTCCGTTAACACATAAAACAATACAATTGTTATGTGCTGCGTCACCAAAGTCCCGCAGAGCTTCCGCTCTCAAAATCTGCGTACGATGTCGCGTCAAGGCAATGATTTCAGAAACCGTTTCCCTCACTACAGATTTGTCAGATCACAACAAATGTCCCCGGAGAAGTTGTGTTTCTTTTTTTTTTTAATATAATCCGGTTAAAAAAATGAGAAAAGCCTGTTTTTTTTTTGTTTTTTTTTTTCCCTAATGCTTGTGGTTTTTTTTTTTTTTTTTCTTTTTCTTTTTTTTAGTTGCAGCACAGCAAGCGGGCTGCAACTCAAATGTGTCGGGCCCACCAAGGGCTTGCATTGTTGCTTTTGGGACCTCTATCTAATACAGCTCGTGCTGCAAATACCGTAAAAACCCGCGTATAATACGGACCCGCGTATAATACGAGGTGTAATTCGGGGACAGCAAAATCAGAAAAAAAGTTTTTATCTGCATATATTACGAGGTAGAGAGCACAGAAACCCTTCAGTCATTGTCAGTTTTCGCTGGCACTGTCTCCCGACGTCCGTTCAGTCATCGTCAGGTTTGCTGCCGCTGTCTCCTGAAGTCGCCTTGTTGGAAATGTCTTCCCACAGAAAGTGGTCCTCAGTGCCATCAAGGGCGTTCGAGATGCCGCATTTTTTAAAAGAGCGACTGACGAGCTCCTCTGGGATGCTGGCCCATGCATCCGCGATCGAGCCACAAAGCACCGCTAGAGAAGCCCGCGTCAGCCATTCGGTAGCTGTCACTTACGGGTCTCCTGACCTCATCCACTCTTGGTAGCAGGACCTGATGCAGTCTTTGAAAGGCTTGTTGATGCAAACGTCTAGCGGTTGCAGCTGAGATGTCATTCCTCCTGGAATGACATGAGTTCGATGCGGGGTTCGCGCAACAACTTCTTCACGGAACCGGCCAGGTGGCAGCGAAAGGCGTCCAACACGAGCACTGAAGGGGAACCCCCAACAGTGCTTCAGGCCGCGGACACCACACAGACTTTTTCCAGTCAAGCACCAGTTGCTTTCTCCACCCGCGAATGCTGCCTTCGGTGACGCCGAACTGCCGTCCTGCGGCGCAATTCCTGATGGTCTCGACACATAAAATAACTTTTCTTTTAATTGCCGCTGAATACTGCCTTCGTGCACCCGACATCGTGATAGACTTGCGGTAAACGTGCCGATCCTTTCCGTGGTCAAAACAATCAAAATGGGGCCGACTGAGAGAAGCAGCAGCCAGCTAACGCCACCGCAAGATGGCCCACCCTCCGCTGAAACCGAAACCGAAAGTGCAAATTTTCGGCTGAAAACTTTGGGATCCACATATAATACGAGGCACAAATTTTACATGGCTAAGTTAGGAAAAAAAACCTCGTATTATACGCGGGTTTTTACGGTATGTCCTCCACAGGCTCGAATGAGCCAAGCCCTCCGGCCAGCTCAGCCCTTGCCACACATGTGCAGTTAGTCTGAGGGGCACAGGTAGTACTTAAAAAGACACTGTTTAATGCATGAACGCCACAGTACAACAGCATCTCTGCTGAACTCAACTTGCCAAGGGGCAAAAGGGGGCCCTGTTGGCCGCTGTGGGGCAAGCTGTCCTTTAACAGCGCAAGCTGTCAAAGCGGTAAGGGATGGTCAGCTCGTACGACAACCGGTAGGGACATCATAACTGGTCGAGCAACAAAATGGAGTGTGAAGTCGAGTGTGAAGTCGCGGGGTAAAAGCATTCAAAAGATTGACAAGGTTTGCACTATTTTCTCGCATGAGTGGGAACAATGGCAGACGCTGCATAAGTGAAAGCCCAGGAGCAAAAAGCATGCATGTCACCCTGGCTATTCAATCAGCTCTCACCCCCTGTGAAGCGGTCCCCTGCACACATGATCTGGACTGCCCAATGTGGCCCAAAGACCACCGCACATTGGTCGTGCGAGTTTCCCATAAGGGGAAGTGGGCATGTGGAGTAACCCCACGCACAATAGGGAAGCGACTATGCACTACGCCAAGAGGAAAGTTCAAACCTTTATATCCCCTCACAGTTGAGGAGGCGCTAAAGCGAATTGGTTGAACTCCTATTTCTTGCTGCCTTGTGCAGTTCAACTCAAGCGATCCTGTATTTCATGATTTAGTGGAAGATAACAGCCGTGGTTTGTCTGCAGTCCTCGAAAGAAAAAGAAGCAACTTGCACCCTCAGCGGCCTTACAAATAAATCACCAGTGATGTCACGCTAGTTTGCAACGTGGTTTCATGCCGCCTCAGTTGTTTAACCTTCCTGATTTCATACTGAATGGTCACTTTTTTTTTCGGCCATACACAGGTTATACAGGGTAAACAATGCAGTGGGCGGAGCAAGGGATATGGCCGTTTTTAATTTACCTTTCTCGTGAAAACGGGCACATAAACCGGCTGAAAGAAAATGAACAATTACGACCAACGCACTTTAGGGTTCGGTTTACCAGCGTCACTGGAAAATGTGGACAAGTCACTTCAGGGGGGGCAAAGAACTCGGAGAAATGCATTCACAAAGTTTTCCCACTTTAATGCCCTCTCCACACTTGCTTGCTCAGGTCCGCTATTTACGGAACTTTTTTTTTTTTTTTTTTCCAGAATCTTGGTGCTTTGTTGCTGGATACTGGACACAAGGGGTTTTATTTTCTGTGTGGTATTTTGCTTCCTTACAGTCTGTGCGTGTCTTTCTTCCAGTTCTGTCGGCGGAGAAACCACGGATCAACATTACAAGGAAAGTACTCCACTCACACCACAGAAGTTGGAAGCCGAACAGCTGTGGGAGCAGTGGATGGTGCGAGTGACTCTGGGTGCTAGTTAAAGCTCTTTCAGACAATGTATGTATACAGTGTTTTTTTTTTTTTCCTTTTTCGTCTATTTTATTGACCTCATCCCAAAGGATGGATTATTGCGAGATTAGCGAAGCGTGTCTCTTCTTCTCTTTCTTTTTCTTTTTTTGCGAGTATTTGTTGTGTGTTCTCACCTATCATTGTTCAGTGCTCATTTCATTTCTTGAATGCTGTTTGGAATATCCCATTTCGTGGTTGTCATTTATCATTTCCCAGCCAGCTGTAGGGCCGGAAAGGCCACACAGTAAAGGTATAAGCCCGGTTTTGAATGATGTGTGGCAAGGGCTGGTTCACGTATGTTTGTTGGTTATGTACCGTATGTACGGAAACTATTTATGGTGACAAAAACTGTTTTGCTCAAGTTGCAGGCATACGTGCACGCGTCACTAAGAAGTCAGAGCCTCCACAGGCAGGCTGCAGTTCTCATTTCTATGAAATGGTACTACAAAGTTTCATATTTGTGTCGAATTATCGAATTATGTGTTTCTTTTGCCACCGGTCTACATCGAGAGCATTTGGCTCGACAAAGCATGTGCAGAATAAGTGTGTGAATATGTTAATGAATGCGTGTATGTGTACGTACGTGAATGTGCAGCTACACTAGGCGTTTTGGCATGTGTTAGTGGCGTTGTTTTGTACATTTTTAGCTCCACTAACACTGCCCAAAAACGGGTGTTGGATGGAATGAGAAGTTCGATCTCTCGGTTAAACTTTGTTGTAGCGTTTGTGTTATTTAATTTACTGTCTGCCCTGATTCATGGTGATCAATTTTTTTTGCGGTCGAGAAGAATATAATGAGCTTTGTTGAGTACGGCATCAAAAATCCTGTTAATCATGTAAGGTGATTTCAATGTAAGGACTCAGCTGTTGGTTCCTGCTTTGCTGTGTAAAGCAACTGTACAGAGTTACTGGCAAAACGTTTGTCTCTGAAGGTAACTTGTTTGTGAAGGGGGGAAGTGCCTGTAATTTGCCTTGTAATTATCATAGCGAGAAATAAATTGTACCAGGTTTTACGCATTTGACGAGGTTTACGTTTTATGGGTTTCGTGTATAGTATTAGTCATGAGTTGTTCACTGTAGAATTTGTGAGAATGGTTGAAAATGCTTATGTGTTACCAAACTTCAGATGCATGGACCATATAGTTTCATACAATAATTACTACAGAGGAATCTGGCGCTGTGATCGTCCGCCACGATGGGTGTGATAAGTAGTTCTGGATTCGGATTGACACTGGGTGGCTTGTGGAAGTTATTATGGATTGGATCGTGCAGCCAGTTTCGTTTTCATTTTTGATTTGCGTGAACGCATTTGCCTATGCGGGCTGTTAGAAGAAACGTTGAAAAATACCTTTCTCCTTGAGCTGAATGCCGCTCACGCACTCACGCCGCCCTGAGTGCGTGTTTTATAGCCAGAGTTGCGAATCGGGCGGGTTATCAATTCATCACCGGCACAGTGAGCACAAAAACACAAATGACGGCGCTGTATGCGGTGAAGTTGCCTGCGAATTAGGAGTTGCGGCGCTGTTCATTCGGCAGAGCAACGTATTTTCGAAGCTGGCGGCGGTTGTGAACTGCTCGGAACAGCCACACTTTTCATGTGAATGCCGGCTGTACGGCGTAGACCAACAGTACCGGTGGCTGATAAGAACACAGCTTGATGTCACTAATAATTCAGGCTAGAATAACCTCTCCAAAGGTAAGCGGTTTTTTTTAGGAGCACAAAACTTTTCTTAATATTAAAAGCTACAAGCACCGAAACTTTCACAAATACTTTTTAAAGTCAGCGTCCCGCTGTAGTTGGCGGCAGGCAAAGGGTAAACGTACTCCGTAAATCTCCTCAACTCTGCATATGCGTTTTATTTAAACGTGCCATTTTATTTCGTGCAAAACCAGTTTTTGGTCGCTAACTTTCTTGTTCGCCATGTAATTTGTAAGCAGCAAACCACGCAATAACAGTTTTTTGTTGACAAAAAATACAATTTGCACAGACATAGGCCCATTTCGATTGTGCGCGATCCGCTTCCATAAGTACCCATCGTTCCCATTGAAGTGTAAGCACTGTCTCGGAATTCGCATTGACACCAGCGCCAGTTTCCTCTCTAGTTATTATTGTATGAAACTGTATGGCATGGACTTCTATTCGAATGGTCTGGCTATGGAACATGGCTTCAACTCACCCTGTAATACACGAACACGTTTCATCAAAAGGAGGGCCTAGTGAGCATACCATACCAGTGGAGAGTGTTTTGTTACCAGAAGTAGCAAAACATGTTTGTTTGTCATTAGCGATTGAGCGAGTTTCCTAGCGAATCAGCTGAATGAAACTTGCGAAGCCTCAAGCTTTATTCTGGGGGACAAGCATGGGTCTGTCCGTTTCCCTCCCGCATCGTGGGCGTCTTACTGTCTGCGTAACACACCAACTCAAACCACTCGACCATGAAGGAGAGCAGTCAGGTCACACCGGGCCTTGAGACACCCATGAAGCCTGGTTGTGTGTGCACGCATGAACGGGCAACCGGTGATGCACACATGCTTAGACATTACACACCGGCCATAATGTCATCCTGAAAGCCCATCAAGCTGTACGGGAAGAGCACCGGCCCAAACGTCATGCCAGGAGCAAGAAGGAAACAAAAACCAGCGCTTGGAGCCGAAAAATTTTCAGGCTATGCCGATTTATCCACGCACGCTATATGTGGAAACCGAGGCATGTGCAGCTTCACTGCAAAGCCTCACTAGTTTCATATACAGCTTCATCCTGCAGATGAAGTTGTGAGGTGTCCAGCTGTTCGTTTTCCCGTCCGTTCGGCTGTCATGTCATACCTGCTGCTTGGTTGCTGTCCGGCTATGCTCATATCCGTGGCGTAGTCTTCAGGTCTTTGCCTTGCAGGTCCTCACGTGGTCTTCTCCCAGCAGCCCAACGAGGTAGGTGTCCTCTGTGGACTTGACCGGCTGAGGGGAAGCGGCCTAGGGCCACTGCCTGCGCCAGAATAATGCAAGATGGGCCCCTCCGTACTTGTCTGGCTTCCATTAAAGCCTTTTCAATGAGGAGAGCAGTAAAATACCTATAAGGATAGGTGTCAGACAAGGAGACACAATCTCTCCAATGTTATTCACAGCATGCTTACAAGAAGTATTCAGAACGTTGGATTGGGAACAGGTGGGAGTAAGGGTTAATGGAGAATACCTCAGTAACCTCAGATTTGCTGATGACGTTGCCTTGCTAAGTAACTCGGGGGACGAATTGCAAAGCATGCTTTCCGCACTGGGCGAACAGAGTAGAACCGTGGGCCTGAAAATTAATATGCAGAAAACTAAAGTAATGATCAATAACCTCGGGACAGCACAGCAGTTTGAGATAAGTGGCGATGCAGTGGAAATGGTAAGCGAATATATCTACTTAGGCCAAGTTGTGACCCCAGATCCCAACCATGAGGCAGAGATAATTAGAAGGATCAGAATGGGGTGGGGTTCATATGGCAGACATTCTCAGATAATGAATAGCAGCCTACCATTGTCGCTGAAGAAGAAAAGTGTATGACAGCTGCATCTTACCGGTACTCACCTACGGGGCAGAAACTTGGAGGCTCACTAAGAGGGTTCAACTTAAATTGAGAACGACTCAGCGGGCAATGGAGCGCAAAATGATAGGTGTAACATTAAGGGACAGGAAGAGAGCGGACTGGGTCAGGGAGCAAACTGGTGTTAAAGACATATTAGTATAAATTAAGAAGAAGAAATGGACGTGGGCAGGGCATGTAATGCGAAGGCAAAATAACCGCTGGTCATTAAGGGTAACAGAGTGGATCCCTAGAGAAGGCAAGCGCTGCAGGGGGCGGCAAAAAGTTAGATGGGCAGATGAGATCAAGAAGTTTGCGGGGATAAATTGGTCACAGTTGGCACAGGACCGAGGTAATGGACCTTTTTCCAGTACCGGTCCCTCTAGCGGCCGCCACGGCGAACTAAAAATGGCAGTAAGGCACACCCCCTAGAAAGTTTGGCTTTCGGAGAACTCGTGCACAAAATATCTTGGTCCTGCTGCCCCTCCCGCACTGACCCGTCACCCGCACCTTTCACATGAATGTCACGGTAGCAGGCGAACGTTCTCGGGACTAATCTGCGGTGTTCGAAGCTACCCCCTCCCCCCCCCCCTTTTTTTTTTTCATTTTTGTAACCCCCTCACTGGCAGCCATGTGCTGGCAGCGTGGTAAGTCTCGAGCGTCTTCGCCCCTTTTCTTAGAAAGCCATTATTGTATGCACGTACCAACCCACCACGAGGAGTCCATAGAGAAAAAAAGAAAACGTGCAGATTATAGCCGCTCCCTAAGCAAAAAACCGAGGGGCGCGCTTTTGTTTATTTTGCCCGAGGCGCCTGCCAAGAATGGCGGACCGGCAGCCCGCGCATGCGCAGGTCGCTACTGGAAAAAGGTCCATTGGAGAATAATGGGTGAGGCCTTTGCCCTGCTACAGTATATTCTAGGCACTGTAGCCCTGCAGTGGGCGTAGATAGGCTGGTGGTGATGATGATGATGATGAAAGCCTGTTCATCACGTCCATGGCCGCTTATTTTTGCCGCGAACGAAAGCAGTATGGAGGGGCTTTAGCTTCAATGTGCTCCGAAGTTGCTGCATTCAGCACTTTGCGCTGTTATGGCGGGGCAAAAGGGGATCCAGCAAGCTAGTTTTTCCGCACTGGAATTAAAGAGTGTGTCAGTTAGATATATCACCATCAGAATATGTACGCCCACTGCAGGGCAAAGGCCTCTTCCATAGATCTACAATTACCCAGTTCCTGTGCGAACTGCGACCAATTTATCCCCGCAAACTTCTTGGTATCGGCTGCCTATCCAACTTTCTGCCACCCCTTGCCATGCTTGCCTTCTCTAGGGATTCACTCTGTTACCCTTAATGACCAATGGTTTTGTTGCCTTCATATTACATGCCCTGGCCACGTCCATTTCTTCTTAATTTCTACTAGTATATGTCCTTAACACGCGTTTCTTCCCTGACCCACTCTTCTTGTCCCGTAATGTTACGCCTATCATCTTGCGTTCTATTGCTCGCTGAGTCGTCCTCAATTTAAGTTGAACCCTGTGATGCCCCCAAGTTTATGCCCCGTAGGTGAGTACCGGTAAGATGCAGCTGTCATACACTTTCTCCTTCAGGGACAGGTGCATGTCACCTGGTATGTGATACCGTGCGCGCATCACAAGGCGCTCTCTTCTCAGGAGCCAGCTCTAGGAGCTGTAGGAGCTGCGGCAGAGGAGCTAGCCCTACTAGGGACTACCTGCGTACACGTCGACCAAATGGCTGTCCAAACCAGACCGAACCACCCGCGGCGGACAGGCTGAAACCAGCTGAAACATGCAGCGCCGCAGTCCCCTTATCCTTGCGTCGCGGCAGCTCGGCCGAATCATGCATTGGGTGAATGACTGGCAACCGGCATGCTGCGATTCGCCTGGAGGCAACCTCGCGAAGACGGCGTGGGCGTTGCCCTCCCTTTCCCCGTCGCGGCGGCTTGGTCGAATCTGGCGTCGGGTGAACGACCAGCAACGGGCATGTCGCTACTTTCCTGGAGGCAAGGTCACGGAGACGGCGTGGGCGTCGCCCTCCCTTTTCCCGTCGTGGCGGCTCGGCTGACTCAACCGCTTCGCTACCATTCGTCGGAATTCAAACTTCAGCCAGCGAGAGTCCTGATTGGAGCGTTTCAAACTTCTTGGGGCCACAACGGGATTCCGGGGGTATAAAACCCGCCCGGATCACGTATCGTCGGCTTTCTCCGGAGACAATTTTCGGAGGCACCGAGTGGAGAGGTGCTGTGGCCTTTGTGTGAGCCATGTAACATTTGCGTACCCTTGTACATACTGTATATAAATGTTACTTCAACTTTTTGTCGGCTCGAGAACTTCATCGCTCTGCTCTGCGCCACGTCGATAGCGGACGGAGCACAGCAACGCTGCTACACCGGTGGCTGCACTCGAATGGCCAGTCGCAACAGTGGTGGCTGCGGTGAGCGGGCCCAGTCCCAACAGCGGAGACCGCGTTGGAATGGCTGATTCTTAACATCGGTGACGAGCTGGATGTGAGTCACAACCTTGGTACCGGCGCTGGGAAGGTCATTCCCAACCTTGGAGCCTGCGGTGGGATGCCCAGTCCGAACAGGGTCCACAACACTGTGGACGAACTCGTGGAGGCGCACCTCTCTATCTGAGGGTGTGTCTGAGTGGGTCCGAAAACGGGAGGAGGATATTGGAAAAGATCGGATGGAGGCTTGAACCGGTGGAAATGTCCGGCGGCGTCCCCGAACATTGGAGAAGCCAGATCAACACAAAACCCCTCCCACAGGATGACGACAGGAGAAAAGCGCGCGCCAAGGCTTTGGAAACGCGCCTGGAGGGCAACCCCAACGTATGTACGTCGACGCCGCCCTGATCAAGGGAAGCGACAAGGCCCGGGCAGTAACAACAAGAGACAGGCTCGTCGCCGTGGCGTCCACGCGGACAAGAAACGCAACAAACGCTGAAGAGATGGCGATCGCATTGGCACTAATCCAACCCGGGCTGACGCACGTCGTAACAGACAGCAAGAAATTTCCTACGCGAACTACAGCGGAGGGTTGGTCTCCTCCGAGGCGGCTCGCGTCCTCAAACGACACAAAACACCAGGCAACGAGGCCGAACTGATTTGGACCCCCGCGCACATCCTCCCTGGTCGGCAGGGCCGGATTAAGGTGGGGGCTACGGGGGCTGCAGCCCCGGGCCCCCAGCTGTCAGGGGCCCCGCTCGATCATATGAAAAAAAAATATCTTGACTGCCCGCATTGAAAGTTGAAGGTAGGAACCTCCCCTTCACACCAAAGCTCACTAACTCGTGACACGTGGGGAGAAGTGGGGGGCCCTCACGTTATGGTTGACAACCTTCGAGTCCGTTTCAATTTAATTCAGTTATTCCTGCTCCTCTTTCTTGTTTTCCCGAGGTTTATGAGAAGACGTCTTGGACCAAAAGTCGTGGGTACACAGCTTGACCGGGCCTAAGAAGCCACATAAAAAAGTCCCCGAGCTCGGCTCCAGTCTTTTTCGGCACATGTCATTCCTGTAGTCTTTATGGTACACGGACATCGAAGTACGCGGACGTTTCGGCGCGCGCACGTTTCGGTATAAGAAAGGGTCAGGCATGCGAATAATGAAATAATGTCTGAAGAACATTGTAAAATGTTTAAGCCTTAGGGACGTTATATGTAATTATTGACAACTTAAGCACTGACCTACGGGCTCATTCACAGTTTCTCCTACAAATTTCAATGTATCGCGTTTGACAAGGAAGTTCGTTGCGATGACGACCCGTTCAATAAAGCTAGTGGATTAGTTGAATCGCATAAGCGTGATTGATATCGACTAGATATTTCTCGCTGAATGGTCAGCGTACTATATATGGTTATTTAAATGTTTAAAGGTTGTGTGGACCACTCGCGGGGTCGTTCAGCTTCAGCCTGAACCTCTGTGCTGTAGCCTCTGCAGGCTATCTGAGCAACAAGCGTTGCGGAAGCTACGTGTCCGCGCGACTCCATTCGTAGCGTAATTCTCTAGGCGCCACTCCGTGTGGACGCAGAGGCCGCCGGGCCAGCCCGACCCTAGCGGCTCCCTTAGAGCTGGGGAATCAGCAGGCCTGGGTGGTGTGA
Organism: Haemaphysalis longicornis; assembly: GCF_048455015.1. Taxonomy (NCBI): domain Eukaryota; kingdom Metazoa; phylum Arthropoda; class Arachnida; order Ixodida; family Ixodidae; genus Haemaphysalis; species Haemaphysalis longicornis. Next base: position 143,852,254 of record NW_027526295.1, on the reverse strand, counting down.
AGAGCTCAGCCGTGGACGCCAAACAAAACAACAACAACGTCTGTTTCCTTTCGGGTTGACGAAAGCTGTGTCCACTTAAAAACGCATCCTGCGTGCGGCCCCTTCGATGCCGCCTTGAAAACGGACCTCCACCGCGACTCGGGGACGGTAAGCTGTTTGTCCCCGTGGGCGCTTTTCGCTTTGGGCTGAGCCGGCGGACGGAGCGGACCAAAGGACGGCCCGCAGGTCTGGTCCCGCTTGGGCGCGGCAACACAAGGAGAGGAACCCCCAAGGAGCGCGGGAAAACAGTGGACGCGGCAGACGTGTCGAGGACTCGAAAACGAGAGGTCCACCCATGCTCGCCTCCGTCGTAGATCCCGAATCTATACGAGAAGCTTTAGCGTGTTTCCACTGCCAGTTACGACCGAACAACGAGCCGACCGATCGACAACGAACTACTGACTGCTGGAACTGTTGCGCGGCACCGACGGGAGCAGCAGCGCGGGGGTGAGCAGAGACATTCTATCCCCATTAAACTGTTGTCTGATGCCATCTCTCGTGCTCACCTGTCGTTCTCGAACCCAAAGGGGACCCGTTAATGTGTAACGGCTTGCCGACTAGCAAGACCATCGCAGCTGCGCAACAGGAGTTCACCGCCGCTGAAAGTTCGACGGCCATGCGGAAACCCACGCACGAAGCGGACCGCTCCCCAGCCCAAAAAATGACATTTTTCTGCTTATCGTCTTTGTGCTAATTGTGCTGCGATAGGAAGATTGCGTTGCGCGACATGTCCAAGCCCCGCCCTCCCAACCTCCTTCAAAGGCGGCGCGTGTTCTAACCGCCGCGTGCTTTCTCGTCTGCGCGGGTAACCTACAAGATTTTGGCCCGTAAGCCATGGCGGCGAACTGTTTGGCAGATGTCTGTGAGTGACAGCTGCCTGCGCGGATTTTGAGCCCTCCCATATATGCAGGTGGAGAACTTTACAATAAAACTAAAATCTTACAGGCTTAAAGGAGCCATGAAGAGAAAACACAAGTTTGGTTCATTCGAAAGAGTGCCTCGTTAGAACCATAACGACACCACTTATAACGCAAACTTCGCTCAAATAAGCTACATAATTAGGAAAAAAGGAAATGACCATGCGACCCACCAGCTCATTTTCCGCAACAGAACCTATGATGTCACTTGAGAATGCTCTGCGATTGGCGGAGGCCGGCAAAAGCAAACGCATGTTGGGCAGGGCTTACAGTTTGCATAGCGAGCTAAATGCCCGTGAAACATACTGCACATTCTTTTTATGACAAAGAACGGTGGAGTAAACGGTTGAAGTTCCGAACGAACACGCAAGCGTGTATGCCAATGCGTACGAAACTACGGCTGGCCGAGCTCGACATCTCGCCGTTGCCACCGTCGCGCAGACGAATTTTCGGGTTCAAGGCTCTTCGGGGCCAACGAACCGTCCCAGCACGCACAGCCGCGACCTTGCTTGGTATCGTAATCCCTTCACAGGAGGTTGGCCGTCATATCGCCAACCAGCAAAGGTAAAAATAGAAACAAGGGGAGTAAGGAACACAGAGCAGCAACGAGATAGTGCCACTCGTCGCACAGGTTTCGGTATGGAGGTCGTGTTGGCTTGCTGCTGTCGTTACGAGCTCGTTTACAGTTTACAACCACTGAAAACTTCAGTTTGTTCGAGTACTTTACAATGAAATTTCGTTGCTGTGTTTTTAAATGCCCATGTAGTACGGGCCAATCGTCGAGGGAGTGCGACATCCCCGCTGGTGAGATCTCCTTTCAAGTGCTGCCCAACGACGAACCTCGGCGAAGCAAGTGGCTACGTTTTGTGAACTTTGCAAACGGAGGAGAAAGAGAGCTAAAGGAAGTACGAGTGTGCTCGCTTCATTTCCGAGGAAGTGATTACGGCAGGGACCCGGACATGCTGGCGCTCGTCGCCGACTTCGTCAAAGCGCTCTGACCTTGGGGAAAAAAATTGCCGTACACACCGCGCATTGACGCTCGAATCTTTCTGGTCGGAGCAGAGAGCTCGAGCGAACGGCTTTCCATACACGACACCGGCCAACTGGCATAAGCGATACTGCTACTGAAATTGAAAATACGGCACATACGTACCAGTCTGTATTCGGCCGTCGCGACGGGGCTGACGAGGCAGCGGTGCCGACGGCTGGGCGTCCGTCTGTTGTGGCTATCGCGGAATGGTCGCTTTCCCGTCCACCGCGTATCCCACAACTCTTGCCGCTCGTGCACTTGGAAGCATTGAGCGTTCAAGTGGTGTGAGGTTGTTAAATGCAAGCCCGAGCTCCTCGGCGAGAGTTTTGTTCTCCGGATCAGGCGATTCCATGACTAGGGCTGCGGGTGCACTAAGTTTTACTAGTATTTCTAAAATGGCCGCCGTCTCGGTCGACTCCCGCGTGTGGGTGCTATATGGAGTCAACATACTAAGTATCTGTTTCATAGACCGGCAAATGTGACGCCATTGTTCACGTGACGAAATGTGCAATTTTAGCGGGAGATTTAAAATTTTGGCTTAAATTGCCTTATTTTTCAGTGAATAAAGCATCATTTGCTTCCGGGAAAGCGCTTGGGGTACTATGAAACTCCTAATCTTTCGAATAAAACAAACTTTTGTTTTCTCTTCATGGCTTTAATAAAATATGCTTCTTGTAAGAAAACACTCTTCTGTACCATGTCGTGTGCAGGCCGACACAGCGCTTCGATTAATTGTGAATCTGTGATGGACCGGCCGGACCGGCAATCAAACCATATTATTTTTACGCCTGATAAAATCACTTGTATAATACTAGACATCAAGCCAAGAAATTAGTTTCCGGAAAGCGTAAAATTATGTATAATAATATCACTGATCAGAGAGCATAACATGGGCTTCGAAAATTTTCGCATATTAAAGCGGAATCATTATTATCATCATCATAGTCATCATCATCATTAGGGCCCCAAGCACGCAGTAGCCCCGGGCCCCAAAGTTTCCTAATCCGGCACTGCTGGTCGGCAACAACATCGTCGACTATTACGCCCGAGACATGTACCGACGGGAGGTGGCGGAGGCGGGGTCAACACACCAATCACTACCTATAGAGATATCATTACAATGTACAGAGAAAATAGACAAACACTACCTGAGCCTCATCACTGCCTCACCCGCAGGGACCAGACGATAATACGCGGCGTACAGGCAGGGTCTGGCGCACCCAACACGTACTACTACACAAGATGTATCCCCACCAATACTCCGAGCTGTGTCCGCTCTGCCAGACTAGCAAAGCACCGCACTAAAGGCGCAAATACCCGACACACGTCCTCCCCTTTCCCTTAATGAGCGATGGGAGATCCTTCGGCTCAGCCCCTCCGCAAACGTCCACGCGAGCCTAGCGGCCCGTGGGTTGGAGTTGCTAGCCCGGTACGGGGCCTGGGAATGAGGCTCCGCTCCCGTCGACGGTCCCCCCCCCCCCCCCCCCCCAGGGTGGGGGCTCACTCCTTCGCATAATAAAGTTTGATCAATCAATCAATCGTTTCTGAGCGAGCGAGGCCGAGATGCATGGCACACTTCGTACACTTTGGACCCTACAGCCTACAACATGCTGTCCCCACTACCCTCGTGCATTTGCATCCTCAATGACTCCAAAACTGCTACTGAGATACTTCAATGAGGTCTTCTCTAATCACCCTACCGTCGACCAGATTTAAGCTAAAAAAAGGCACCGAAACTCTCCTGGCATGGAGATGGTTGGCATACTCTTGATGCAAAAATGCCGTGGAAACCAGCCCGTGCACTCAGTGGCTCGGGAGAACCTCCTCGTAACTTCTCAGCTGCCTGACCAACCACCTGCTGCTGTATTGCCAATCTGCTTTCGCCTGCAACTAGCAACACTCTCCACGCACGCCGATGCCGCCTCGCATCAAGCACCCTTACTCAATCATGCTTGTCAGAAATTTTTCATTAAGACTCTTGCCAATGCTGCTCCCACTCCTCACATCATGTCCAAATAGATTGGCCCTGGGAAACCATCGCCCCCACATTACCGGCCACATTGAAGCAGCACGTGGTCAGCGGCGGAGTAAAAGTTGTTCTTTCGTGGAACATACCCACTTGGGTGATTGACCAGGAATCGTGATCGTTGAGAGGCGAATGTTCTAGCTTCACAAAGTTCACAAAACTGTGAATTGGAAACGTAAAAGTTGTAGAATAGTGCGTTCCGTGTGACACCTGCCCGTGATGTCACGTAAGTACAACAGCTGCGCACACACCAGCCGCGTATAACCCTGGTTCTAGGGTTTCTGTAGAGAGTGCCAGCCTGCTTGCTGACATAATTCACGCCACAGGGTGAAGAAACGAAAGCGACAAAATAGACGCAAGTACGATTTTGCAAGTATCTCCATGCTTTTGCCTTAAAAGCACCTAAGCAGTTTTCGCCAACTGATCCAAATAACGCCTGAGTGATGCTGACACATAAGACGTGTTTCAGGAGAGCTGATTACGCAATATGCCTGAATTAAAATTCATTAGGTAATGAGGTCAGGGAAGTCGAGAAAGATGTGCTGCTACAGCCCTACCACGAGAAGAAGTAGCTCGCCCCACAAGAGCGCCAACAATCCCGACTACGGCGCATGCTCTTCAACATAATCCAGGTGCTTGAAGAGGATTTCCTGGATGCCAGCAGTTAGAGGTGCTGTGAGACGGCGGAGGAATAAAATGCTTAGTCCCCTCCACCTTAGAAGAAGCAAGGGCGGTATTCCGTTCCCAGATGAATTCAGGCCGGGTGTACGCACACAGCGGCACCTACTGGCTCCCTCGGACCACTCCTGTTCTTTTGAGCAGCTTTTCTTTATTTGCGATAGAATTCCCTTTGGCATAAAAATAACCTATTTACAAGTAGAGATGGGCACCCGTCTCTCGAAGGAAGTCAAGAAGGGAGCGATGGTGGGGTCCCCAGAGCCACCGCTGGAGGTGGGGGGGTCTTCCAGGATGGAGGCCTGCGCCTCTCAGGTGTCGCTTTCTGGCTGAGTCCAGTGAAGGACAAGCCCATATTAGATGGTCCGCATCAGCTTGTTCGGCAGGAGATGTGCAGTAGAAGCAGGTGTCATCGAACGGGGCATGGTAGCTGGTGGCCACGCCCGGGCCACAGCAGGTGAAAGCGCCACTCCAACGCGAAGTATGCGCAGCAAAACCTCTTCCCAGCGAGCAAGCCTTCTGGGGAGGTCCGTTCCACACGATGGGATGAGGGCACGTGTGGCGCGACGCAGATCGTCCTTCCGTCGGAAAAAGTTTTCTGTTGGACCGTTGGACGGGTTGTTAACATTGGCAGCGGCCGAGGAATATACGTAGGGTGACAAGCCCTATCCGCTGCAATGTGAGCGGGGAGTGTTTTCCGCCGAACCCACAACAGCAGGGGGCAGGGGTACGTGTCTAGTAGTGGGTGGATGTCCCTTGAAATAGTACAATTGTTGGATACTCGGCATAAATCCGGTATCATCGCAGTGGAGACCGTATAATTATGTAGGATAAAACCCACGGGGCCGCGCTGTAGGGCCGGCGTGTGCCTCTAGGCCATCCCGAATGGCTGTGAGCTCCGCCAGTAGGGAGGGCAGGGTGTGGATGGTTTGGTAGAGGCAAGTTTGAGAGGCGTCAGGGTAGACGGGACACTGCATCACAGTAAATGAAACGCCATCCTGGGCCCCGGCGTCCACGAAGGCCTCTACCGCCTGGTACTGGGTCGCAGATCGTCTCGCACATGCTTTTCCGGTAGATCGAGTGTGAAGTCGAGTCAGTGGTCGGTTGTCGGTAACCTAATGATACAGATGCGTGGCGGCCCGGTTACAGGGCGATCTGCTAACAGAACGACCCGGGTCCTGCCCCGCAATGATATTTTTTTCACAGTAAAATGTTCTCTGAAGTAGATTTTACGCATCATTTTTGTAGATACGGGTGGTTTGGTGCCTCATGTTGGTTTAGGGGCGGAATACGTGCGGCATATTAATTTAACGAGTTTAATTGTCTTTCTGCGTCGCGTCTGAAGTGCCCGGCTTGTACCTATCTCGAAAAGGAATACTGCGAGCAAGGGACGTGTGCGAGTTTCGGTGTTGTTCTTATGTTCAACAAATTGCTTATACTTTTATGTTCTCGCAGATGTTGAACAGGAGCGGAGAAGGATAAACATCTTTATTCTGGCAAAGTTTCAGTGGAGTCTTGCTACGCGCGTTCTGGCCGTCCGACGTCCTGCCAACAATTGTTGTTGTACCTCGTCTTATCGAGCATACCCACGTGGGGATTGGCCAGGAATCGGACAGGGAGGGCTCTAATGCGCCCGCTTACAACAAATTAGAAACCTAACCATTTACATCCAGGAACAGCGCATGATTACAAGAATTAAGAATTGAAAGTTGAGGTTTAAATTGAGAAAACGTAGACTCAATAATCGAAGTTAACAGCGCAGACGCCTGGTCTCGGACGCGTATACGCACGAATGGCTGCAGCGACCCGTCTGAGACATTATCCCAGTGATGTGGCCCCAAGGCATGGAAATAGAAAGTCCGGTTCGTTGTATAGGCCTGCCTAGGTGACGTTGTCTCATCATTGAAAAAAACACGGCAAGGTAATAGGAAGGAAGGACTCTAGCGTCTCATGTTCACCGCTAACAGCACATAGGGCGGAGGAGGCGAGACCAGATGTGTGCATATAGAAGTTCAGCTGGGGAACCCTACATCTGAAGCTGGTTAATGTGAACTCGCATTGACGAGATTCACGAAAACGGGGATTCCAATTATGTTTTAATTGGGCATAATCTTCAAAATTACTGACGACCTTTTCCTGCGTTCCCGTTAGGCGTTGATATCTACGTAGCCTTGCTCCTGCTGCAGAAAATGGAACAAGGCAAAGGTTAACCGAAGGATCATCTGACGACGATCGCGCCAATTAAGGAGTCAGCGTCTTCATTACGGAGTAAACCTTTGTGCCCGGGAACCCAAATGAGGCAGATGCCCCGCAAATGGGAAGGCACAAGAAAGTTGAATGCACGAATCAGGAGTGAATTGTCGGATAAAGACAAAGCGGAACAGACCGATAGTGAGTCAGTTATTATAGCTATATTAAAGTGCTGCGTAGGTACTTCTTTTGAGGTCAGTGCTACCGCTAGGAATTCGGCTTAAAATATTGGAGGGAAATCTGGCAAACGCAGCGAGACTGACTAGTTAAGGTGTGATCTAAAAATCATCACACCTGCTCTCTCCTCACGTTGCAATGCATCTGTTACCACTATTACATAATGATTCGAGCTTTCCAAATGGTCGTTCAGTGTGCTGTAAGTAATCCTGACGAAAAAATATTGGCGTTTTTGGTAAAAAAAACACTGACATCATCCTCGCGCGGATCCCGAGTTGATTTCTGTGGCACGAGCTGGCTCGCAAATTCAACCGCAACTTTCAATTTTTAGCCAATTCTTCCTTCTAATCTCGCACTGTTACTGGATGCCAACGGATAGGTATCTACTTTTAAGTTGTGAGCGGGCGAATTAGCACCCTTCTTGCTCAATTCCTGGCCAATCCCCCGCGTGGGTATGCGCCATAAGACGTGGAACAACAACAGCAACAATAAGAACAACCCGCGCTGGCACCAGTTCCTGTATTCTGAACCAAGCGCACATTCATTCGGCGTGGTCAGTGCTCGGGCCCAGCCCACTTGCGCATCGAGCCCAGTGTCTCGCTTCCTGGTCAAGACTTCCACAAGGACACAGCGTGGATGACGATGCCCGCGACGTACCGCGTTGTTTGGACGCCAAAACAGGGGCAGATTGCGCTACCAGTGCGGCAGCCACCGCAGCAACCAGAGCAGCGGCTAATTCTGCAAACCGTTCAACTCAATGACACTGGAACGGTGAGCCGATACAACCGATTTTAATGCGTAGCATTCTTTGCCGAGTAACCCGACAGCCAGGACCGTGTAACACCCTGCATTTCCACAAAAATGCTGATATCGTGGAAGTTGCACCTGTAATCGCTATAATGACGTTTATGGAGATAACTGGTCGCACGAAATTTAGAAAAAATTAAAAATTACAAAGCAACGCCCTGCATTTTCACAATAATGAAGAAATCGCAGAAGTTCCACCTGTATAATCGTCATAACGACGTAAACGGAGCTAACTAGTCGCACGAAATTTTGAGAAACCAGAAAATAAGAAAAAAAAACATCAAAAATATTACTGAAAATGGCAGTAGCAATAATGCAGATGCAGCGAAAGTTTCAAGTGCAATCCTTATAATAACGAAAATGGGGGTAATTGGTCGGACGAAATTTTGAAAAACTAATAAATAAGAAAAATATTTAAAAAATAGCGAAAATGGCTAAACGCATAACGCATGGCATTTCCACAATATTGCAGATTTCGGGAAATTTCCACCTGCAATCGTTATAACAGCGTAAATGGAGATAATTGATCGAACAAAATTTGGTAAAACTAAAAAATAAGAATAATATAAAATAATTACGGAGACCGGCGAACCGTGTAAAGTCCTGCATTTCCACAAGAATGCAGATTCCGCGAAAGTTCCAGATGTAATCGGTGTAATAACGTAAATGGCGGTAATCTCTCGGACAGGATTTAGAAAAACCCCAAAATTTCGCTGGAAAAAAGTCACACTCAAGTCTAATTGCGTAAGAATGCTACGCATTAGTATATTATTCTCTGAATTTCTGCAGAATTTTTGTAGAGCATATGCCTTTATCCGAAAAGAAACGGCATAAGTGAGAGGGACAGACAACCGATTTTCCTCGAGTATATGTTCTCTATCCCAAACAAAAGCCAGCGTTGTATATAGCCCGGTAAGCACAAGAAATTTATATACAGACTGGCGGAAATAATTTTTATTTTGCCACCAAACTTTCTGAAATCTGGACGGTGGCGGTGCGTAGCGTAGAACCTTGACACTACAGTATGTGTCCCGGCCACGTGACCCGCAAATCTAGCAGCTACTGTGACTGCTGAAATGTTTATTCACTTATTGAAAACCTTTGAACACAAGTATTTGTATAAGTTTAAATTGCATATGTATTCTTTAACCTTATTTTGAGAATTTTTAAGACACGCCACCCGCCTCCGCTGGGTTGCTCTCAGTTTTATAGTGCGTAGAATATAGATGGTATTCGTTGAAAAGTTTAGCTGTCAATTTCTTCGCTTGGCAACACGGGGAAACGGCCACAGACATGGCCGATGTGCCACGGACATGGCGCGGCTTGTACCGCTGCGCCCGCACGCCGAAGAAAAGAAACATCGGCGTACGTCGTCTGCTCCGTTTCAACCCGATTCGCAATGGTGGTGTCAACAGAGATGTTATTAATCGCACTCACAGTGGACACGAGGCAATACTTTGCGTTCGCTGAGGTAGAGTTGGTAACGTGCAACACAGTCATGTGCTTAGCATGGACAAGTACCGCCATTCCGCGGAGCCCGACGTAACCAGCGACGGCGCACTCACACGGTTGCCTGCATGCACGCCTCACCAGTGAAGACAAGCAATACTCTAGGTACTATATCAGTGTGGCTTACTGAGCCTCCATGCCCAGTATCAACGGCAGCGTTGACCAAACAGACCCAGTAAAGGAGCTTTGACGATTCTGGCTGAGTCAGGCGGGTTTCTTCTGCCGAAATATTCGATTTCAGTTTCCAAATACGGCAACGGAAGGCTGATGATAATGAAACAACTCTATTTAGACCAGGTGCTGATGTTAGGGCACCCGCCCGGTGGGAGGCTTCCTTAGTCCGGGATGACTTGGGCTATGCTGGCCATCTGTGCCCTCTCCACCAATCGTCGCTGGTGTGGAAGGTCGGAGCTGGTCAGCAGCTCCACCCACTGCTCATAGGTAGGGTGTTGGGATTTAGGGGTGAAGGAAGGGGATTGCTGGCACTCCCAAACAATGTGGTACAGGGTGGGATACAGGCACCCATACAGGATGCCTGGTTGGGGGCAGGATTTGCATGTGGCAGGGTATAGGGTGGAATACATGGCATGTAGCAGGGTGTTATGTGGGTAGGAGTTAGTCTGTAGTCACCGGAAGGTATACAGTAGCTTCATCACGAGAGAGGCTCGGGTGGGGGAATGGGTATTTGTGACGCTCGTTCCTGTACTGGGCGAGTATTTCGGCGTATGTTTCCAGCGGGGTGGGCTTAGCTGTTGCTTCCGATGGGGGTTCGTGGCCCTCGTGGAAAACGGCCCGGTGTGAAGGAGCGCGGGCAGCGGCGTGTGCAGCTTCGTTACCCCCGAGGGATTCGTGACCTGCAGTCCAAATTATTTGCAGTGTGGGAGCGGCTTCGCTTGTTGTAAGATTTTCAAGGCGGGTTGTGATATGCGTCCATTTAGGTAGTTTCTGCAAGTGGCTTGGCAGTCAGTAAGAATGGTTAAAAAGTCTTGGCCTGTTGTGGTGACCTCTTCAGCTGTTTCGGTGGAGGTGGTGAAAACAGTCACTGCAGTGAGCTCAGTTCCTCTGGCATTGACCACGCTGGCGGCTTGTGCAGAACGCCTTGGGAGAATCAAACTGCCGACCTCCACAGCCGACCTCCACACACACACACACACACACACACACACACACACACACACACACACACACACACACACGCACACGCACACGCACACGCACACGCACACGCACACGCACACGCGCACGCGCACGCGCACGCGCACGCGCACGCGCACACGCACACGCACACGCACACGCACACACACACACACACACACACACACGCGCGCACGCGCGCACGCACGCACGCACACACACAAATGTTTAAATATCGCTTTTCATCTCGAATACAAAAGTATGTTGCCGCGCTACTGTATGTCATGGTTGCCAGCATGATTTTTGGGAGGACACATACGGCTCGTAGATATAAAAATTTAGATTTAGAAAGTTCTGGGGCGTTATCAGCAAAACCGTTTCTCATTAAGGTGCTTTAAGGGAAGCCCTTTCATTTGGGATAAAGTACATTTACTCGACAAAAATCGGTTGTCTGTCCCAAGCACCGGGAATCAAAACGATTTTCAATGGGGCTCAAGAAGGTGTGTTTTAGATCCACCAGCCTTAAGCATGCGTCCAAAATGAAAGCTGGCGGCTATAACAGTGAGACACGCGGCAACATACCTTGGCTCCATCTATGCCGTGGCCAGCTTGCCAGTGGTAGTTTCCGGGATCATGAGCACCACGGAGGAAACAAAAACTTACGCCGACGCGAATCCCGAGACCATTTTGACAGGTTAGTGCGACGTGTAGTTGCACGCTTGGGGCAGCGTCCTCGGGTTTGCGGCCACTACGTAGTTTGATACCAGAGTGCCCCAGGGCCGTGCCGCGTTCACGTGGAGCAACGGAACTGAACTCGTCGTTAGTTGGCCTCTTCGCGGCTCTCTAGTTGCAGCAAAAACCGCGTTCGTAACGAAGACAAAGAAGTCCGTCAACGTGGTCAACTTTCCTTGCCCGGCTGTGTGCACGTTGGCGCACTCAAAGCTCATTGCACGTTCGGCGAACCTCACTGGACGTTGGGTACTATCGCACTCTGGAGCTCGTGCCAGTCGAAGCTATTCGTAGGTATAGTACCATTCTCTGCAGGGATCGTGGGACGAAAAATAAATTCGCTGTTTTTGGGACTCGTTTGACCTTGGCAGCCGATTGTGGTGTTATTTTACCAGGTACAACGCTCACTATGCTTCCAAAGCTCTTTAACTATAAACGAATCTTGGCTAGTCACTGCAAATCCAGTGCCGCGTCTACACACAGCATGGGTCGCGCCTGCAGCGCCATATGCCTTAAAACTTCAGCGCAGGTGGCACAACGTGTTTATGCTCAAGCAATTTCGCTGACACGCGCAATGTCAGACCTGTTGTCGTTCCAAGCCTGCGCGGATCTAACGACCACAGCGTTAATAACGCCTCAGAAGGGAAGGGTATACAGATATGCGCTGCTTTGATACGTGATGTAACTCCGTTATTGCTAATCGGCGTAATTCGAACCTTGCTCTTTGTGACCCTATGCGCTCCCTGGATGCCCTTCGTGGCGTCAGAAGTCGGTGGCAGCAAGTCCGTAATGTCAGCAGACGCTTTCAGTGACCGACATGTTTGCCACCGCGAGCGTTTTCGCAGGTCGCGAAAGAAGGCCAGGAGAAAGAGGCGACTCAAACGCCGTTTAGCTGTTGGACCTGCTGGTTCCAGTTCCAATGCTTGCTGACCATGCTTGCGGTCATGATCCTCGTGGCCCTGATAATTCGGCTTGCAACGCGAGGGCCCCGGTGGGTGTCGCCACATGGCACCGCTGGAACGACTCTGGACACGACAACCACCGTTGGCGTGATCTTGCCCGGGGCACGCGTCGCCATCAAGCCGAAATTTGTCGTACCGTGCAATAACACCTACGCAAATCCTGGCCTTCCACCGGAACTACAGCCCGAAGAGTACGCCCTCAAATTCACGATAAGGGGTGAGTATCAGGCTCAGCATCGAGTGCTGCGGCCGTAGCACTAATGTCCTGAGTTGAGTTAAATATTTCGAAATTCTGCCACCATAAAAAACCTGTTAGATGGCTGGCCAGTTTAAGGTAGTACCAAAATGAGTTACGCGTGTTTTCTTTCAGTGGTGCTCGCCTCTTCGCGAATGCGTAGTTTGCGGGTCGCGTACAAAACAGAAGGTTGTTCGGTTCGCTGCCCCTATTTCACAGTTATGGCCCAGAATTGCGTCAGAATACCATGGTCGCCGGCATTTCAGTGTTCGCGTGTTGCTCAGCGCAACCAGGCGGCATCAGTGTAGGATGGACTTCATTCTTTCACGGTGGGGAAAGTCCAGAGATGAAAGTCTTTTTCATCTCAGGACTGTTGGCGACTGTGACATTTTTTAACTAGAGGGCTGGGTATAAGTTAGGGTATATTTTGTTCCATGACATTAAGAGGTAGATCTGGTATCGTCATTTCTTGTGGTATTGGGGCTGTGGGAAGCCTGTTAGCCGCTGTTACGAATCAGCCCGCCGCTCTGTTTCGGGCTTTGTGCCGCACTCCTCGGCTGTGTGGCGCAGCCTCTACTACGTGCGCCTTTCGAGCAGGCCTCCCTGTCGGTGACTCACGCTTGCAGCCGACGGATCCAAACGCGACGCTACATGTCCGGGAAAGTCCGGAACGCTGTGTCCTCTCTCTCTGCGTGATTCAAACTTCGGCGTTGGCAGATTCGACTTGTCTGAAGGACGCGGAAGCCGTTGCGGAGAAATCCTCTCTCCCGTCTCTCGGACTCAGTGTGCGCCGCTACTACCGGCCGCTCACGAACTCTGGAAAGAGTGTTGTGTGTGTCTGTACCTTCGCGTTGTGTGCACAATCAAGAGGGAACGCTTGTTTGACCGTTAGAGCTTTGGGTATAAATAAGAACCCCCAAGCACTGTAGTTCATTCCTGTTAGAGCAGTGAATCAATGCTGCCTATCTGCTCGAGTCCTCCTGTACTGTAACCTCGCCCGTCGGGGCATTGTTCTTGCCTGGCTTCGGCTCATCTCTCGCCATGCAGTAAACAAGCTAAGTTTGTCTTCGGCTTCTGGTCTTCAGGGCAGCAACATTGGTTGGCCGCTCGCTTCACCACGCGACCACACGCATTTCGGAGGCGACGGAGCTCGGCTCGGGTACGCTTTCCCAGATGCAACACCGCCTTAATTAAAAGCCCGAAATTTCCCTGAGTAGTCACATGACCACTTCATGCCAACTCCGCTAGGGCCACTTCGCATTTGGGTCATTTGATGGTTAGGCACGATTCTAAAAGCGGTACAGCCCGGGGCTCAGATGCTGTAATTAGGCCAGAGGACTTTCTCTCAAAGAGGACCGCGATGCGAAGTAAGGCACCGAAATGTCTTGTTACCAAGACTGCGCTGCTGCGACTGGGTTACTAGCGTTAGTCCCCAGCAGGGAAGGTGCCTTAATTAACGCATGTTACCGTCAGCAGGCTGGACGAACTCCCGGTTTCCGATCTTTCCCCGAAGGTGGTACAGCTTCCGGATTGAAGATCTCAGGTCGCGTCGACGTCCCGCTGACGCCCAAGGATGACGTGGATCGGATCGTGTTACGGGCCGACCCCCACACGCTAAGCGCGTTTAGGATGGCGCTCATCGAGGAACCGGCTGCGCCCAGGACAGGGAAGAGGGCCCTCGATATCCTGTCGGCGACTCCGATCCCGGGAACGACCTTCCTAGTCGTGTGCGTGAGGGAAACCCTGATCGAGGGGAAGACGTACACCCTGGTCGTGGAGTACGAATACCGCAGTCCGACCAGCGGGACAGCGCCCATCCTGATCGGCGCGGAGTGAGTATATAAACTGGCCTCAAAAGAATTATACCTTCCTTTCATTTATAGTGGATACACGATGCTTCGACGGAGCAAATTCAGAAAGCGTTGGTTTGCGCGTGCGCACAGAGGCGGAATACGAAGAGGCTCCTCAAGGGTGCTATTTGCTAGCATAATAAAAATAATGTTACTTCAGCCATCATGTCACATGTGAAGGTAGAAGGCCGAAGGCAGAGGTCGTTCAGTGACAGCTTGACAAAGCCACCGAACCCTACACATTGGCAATTATACAGGATTGCGGCAAAATTACGATAATCGATATAGAACTGTGCACTTTCCAAAATTATTATTTTTTAAACACGCTTGCTTAAAGACGAAAGTCCTTATCTCATTAGAGACTGACAACACCGACGAGAAAAAATAAATTACAAATATACCTTCGACTGTAACTGAAGCAGCACGCCTGCTCAGAAAGTAGTGTAACCACACATCAGCAGCCTCCCTGGAGCGTCCAAACGAAGCTCAATCAAGGACTTATCCGCCGCAGCTCCAGGACGCTGCACGCAGTAAGGACAAGGACACGCAACTCTGGGCCGTCCGGAAATTAAGTCCGGCGTGCGCTCAAAAAGCATAGACCAGGCGACCCGGCAGCGGGAAGCATTGGCGCTGCGCCGGGAAATCCCAGTATAGGGGTCTCAAACTCACATTAGTGAGCGGGCCGCAGTCACGAAATTCAGTCCCGCAAGGGCCGGAACAGCAAAAAAGGTTGAAACAAAGGCGGGGTAACAAAATGTCAGCTACCGCTGCCATTTGAAAGAAACACCCCTTTTCCAAAACCTTGTAAGTATGCCGGGTCACTTCTGAATGGAATTTGGCGCCAGGATTGGAGAACATATCGATACTGATCTGTAGGGTGACTAAAATCTGGATGCCGATTCTGAAATATGGAATATTTCTTTTATGGTGATGCTACAGCAAATGCTGACCGCATTGGGTGCGCTATAAAAAAAACCAATAAAAGTAAATGAATGAAGACACTTATGAGCGGGAGGGGCCGCAGTTGAAAGGTCCGGGGCCCGTATGCGGCCCGCGGGCCGCGTGTTTCAAACCCCTGCCCTTGGACGACGCCGGGCCCGCGTCGCGTCGCTTAAAAACCTCCGTTTTGCAGGCACAAATAAAGTTTTTCCTAATCCTAATCCAACGCCGTAATACACTCAACAACACATTTTCTTTAATTTATTGGCGACGTGGGGAGTGCTTGAAGGCGTCTTCCGCCGAAACGTAGGCTTCCGTACGATGCATTTAGGCGAAATGTCCGTGCGAATGGGCTCGCGGAGGGCGAGGGGAGGTGGAGGACTCGGAAGGGGGCTCGAGCACCTCTTGTTGTAAATAGGAAAGGGGTTAGACCCCCTCCCCTTTGTCTTGGCATGACTAAACACATCATGGTACAAAAAAATGGCGGGTTCCACGCGGCAGAAGTGTTACAGAACCAAACAGCTCACTTCCGAAGCTTTGACAACTCTTAAGGCTCAAGCCACTTTGAGAAAAATTAGTGTGACCCGCCTAATTGAGACTAATTCCGTGACACTTGTTAGGAGCAAGATTTTTGGTAGCATTTCGGAGATTTTGTACGTTGTGAAGATTTCGGTCCGATCTGTCCGTAGTGATATACAAGGCACATTGCGGTTCGAACGCGTCCCCGCCAATATCTCTTACAAGGACAGAGATCAGAACAGTTGAGGGCACGTTAGGGAGCGCCAGCGCTAATCTCGCAGGGGTCGATATACATTTCGCCATTGGAAAGTTACTGAGAACTTTTGCGTACGCAAATGTATCTTACGCCGTCCTCGTCAATCCATTTTCTCGTTTTACCAGTACAGTGCATGTCGACAGGATTCTCTCACAGTGAGCTAGTCATTGCACTTAGAATCAGGTAAAACACTGTAACCTTCTCTTGGGCAGATAGCCTTGCAAACTGCCTCGCAATCTCACCGTACGCAGCACGGTCCGGATGCGCCTGCATCCTCTGCGCGCCCATGCGGCCTTTCCGTGCTTCGAGGAGGACGGCTGGACAGCGAGGCTCCGGCTTACGGTCCAGGCTCCCGCGGGCTTCACGGTGGTTTCTAACACGGCAAGGAAACGAAGACCAGTCGCGTAAGAAATTTGCAGCTACCCTTTTTTATACATACAATGTGACATCCGGAGTTTCGTGAACAGTGTCCAGTCAGAATGACACTTGAGCGTGGCAGCGTCGTGACCACAAACACACAAGATTTATGGCGCACGCAGCCGAGGGTTCACCAGCTGTAGCAGGGAGCAACGGAAAGAATTCCCGCTTGCGGCTTGTGAATGACTTCGTAGCTTTTAAGGGTCCTCCAGTCGTTCAGGAAGAATGACATGGGCCTTGGGTTGTCAAGCCTTTGAAGTTTCAAGAGCATGGGACGTTTGCAAGCTCAGATGGACCTCAAACCTCCCGATAAGATGCAACTTTGTAGTCGTCGGACACCGCGACCAGCTGAGTAGCGTTCGAGGTCTTGGCCTCAATTTCAGGTTGCGAGTATGAGTGACGCTGAGGTTGTATGTAAGTTTAAAGTGCGCTCCAACACATTCTAAAACTTACATATCTGTGTGGCTGTTAGCCGCCGTCAGTTGCCTTGACACGTGGAGAAAAATGCGCTACATGTGACAATTCTTACCTCGAAAGGGAGATATTGGGAGGCAGAGAGATTGAAACGAAGGTTCGCTCATTGTATGTGTACAAGGGAACGACCATAGGCGCGCCACGATTGACATCGCCGCACATCTATATACTTGTATGAACTGCGAGCGCGTTCCCACGCTATTTTTCACATTTCGCGGGCCATATTTTTTTGCCCATAAAATCGGTCTGCAGCTGCGGAATTGCTATACTGCTCCTAAAATTGATATTAAGAATTCTAACCTAGACCAACAACTAGAGACCAAACAAACGAGCTCGCACAAAAATTCTGTGCATTTTCTTCCCCTGCATGAATCCTGCATATTAGCTCATGGGTGTGCATATTTTGCCTTTGTGAATGGGGAATTTTTCGCTCGCAATCGTATTTCCCCCTTTTCATACAGCTATTCAGCAAAGTTAGTGGCTCTTGTGCATATACATAGCACTTTTTAGCACAGCGGTGAAATAGAACCATGATATATCATGATTGATTGATTGATTGATTGATTGATTGATTGATTGATTGATTGATTGATTGATTGATTGATTGATTGATTGATTAGAGGGGTTTAACGCGCCGACGCTTAACAGGTGATGAGGCGCACCGTAGTGGAGGGCTGCGGATTAATTTTAACCACCTGGGGGTCTTTGACGTGCACCGAAATCTCGAACATAAGGGAGTTGTGCTTTTGGCCTCTATCAGAAAAGCGGCCGCCGCGGCTGGTAATCGAGCCCGCGTCTTTGGGCTCAGTAGCACAACGCCTTAGCCACTGAGCCACCGCGGCGGGTCCATGAAATGTCATGATTTCACCTCATCAGTTTTGCTTTACTCTCTTGTCTCATGACAACTGATGCACACTATAGTGCGCGGGTTGCATGCGGCATCAACTGTTCAAGGGGATCGCTGTGTTAATTCGTCCCTGTCTGTAGTTTGTAGATATGGAGGTTGTTTTTTTTTTCCATTTATAAAAACAAAACAAGTGGTCTATCTAATTGGGTAAAAGCAGCAACAATTGTCAATAAAAAGAACTAGCGTCGAGGAGAATCAGCGTTCTCATAGTAGTGGAGAGACCGATTGAGGATGGAAAAGCTTTCCACCATGAACCGATCTCAGCGTTGTCTTGCGCTCGCGTGTGCGCGGTGTTTCCCCACGCAGTGTCAGCAGCGACGTCGCGCCCTCAACCAACCGCTCGCCTGCTGGTTAAGTTGCTTGTTCGCTGCATTCCTTGGTGTATACGCATATTATGACGTCAACAAAAGATGTCTGACGTCGTCGAAATTTGCACCGTCAATCCGCGGACACAGAACGTTAGCGCACGTGCGGGGAGTGTTGCTGGGGTTTACGTGTAGTCCAACAAAGCAAGGGCGACGCGCCCCTCGCACAGCGTCTCGGAACGCCGTTTCTCCGCTGCAGCGTGCAGCGAATGCAGGGCCGAGCAGGCGGCAAGAGAGGATGCACTGGCAGTGACGGCGACGAAACGTCCATTCTGTTGGGCAACAAGCGGAACAAAAAGCGGCAAATTCTGCTGCTAAAGCGAATCAACTTTACCGTTACAATGATCACGTTAACGGTTACAACGCAACACACTCTTGGAGTGGTGTGCGACGTACGTGGGAGAAACACCGTGTTGCCGCCTTCCAAACGTTTGGCGAGTGAGAGGAAAACACCGGCACCCCACAAAATATGTGCAAAATATACGGCAATCTTAATTCTTCGCCCCCTTCTTTCCCCGAACTGGATTTGCTCGATCAACCGTAAGCTTATTGTCATTCCTGTGGACCTGAGCCTAATTTCATCGGTCTTCAGTTCATGAAGACTTCGCCCACTGCTGTCGACGGCCCAGCATGTCCCACTACCTCCCGCTCACACTCTCGCAATGCGTCGCCGCCGAGGAGCGACTCGTGCGGGCTCGGCATTCTGCTCTTCCCCTCACACTTTCCTCCGCCGTTTTCTTTGCCTTCGTTCTCTCGGTTACGACGCCGACGACGGTGTCAAACTACAGAAGCGGCCGCCAAAGTTGTGCGCACTAAAAAGAAGCTTCTTCAGCACTGGCGAATAACAAGTGAAGTTGAGGCAAGATATGCGCCGCTGAACTGATACTGAGGTGGTTTTGCACCCGCCGCGGTGGCTCAGTGGCTAAGGCGTTGCGCTGCTGAGCACGAGGTCGCGGGTTCGATTCCCGGCCGCGGCGGCCGCTTTTCTGATGGGGGCGAAAAGCAAAAACGTCCGTGTGTACGAGATTTCGGCGCACGTTAAAGATCCCCAGGTGGTCGAAATTTATCCGCAGCCCTCCACTACGGCGCGCCTCATCGCCTGCGTTGCGTCGGCGCGTTAAACCCTGCAATCAATCAAGAGGTGGTTTTGCCTAACTTGATATGAATTTCAGGTAAGGTTAACTGTGGTCATACGCCCGCACATGTGAGAACGTTTAAATGGGAAAGCTCTCCTTTTTGTACATTCCCCGTTGATCACAAAACTTTAGATTAAGTGTGCCTCCTATGGGACTTGCTACTTCTCGACCCAGCGACTGAAAAACCATCGTTCGCCGGTACATATCTACGTTAACAACGGCCTAGTTTGCTTACTTTAAAGATATGTAACGTCTGTACTGAAAAAAAAAAAAAAAATAAAACCCTTGCTTCCTAGGCAGTTAGCGCCATCTAGTGAAAACTAGATAAACAAAAATGCGTTTTTTGTTTATTTTTTTATTTCCGCGAAGAAGGGATATATGTCTAAAAGAAGCAGACTAGGCCGTTAGAAGCATTTCTGTGAATTGGTAAAACTTGTATCAGAACGCGACGCTTTTTACGCCCATGGGTCATTAATTAGCAAGTCCATAGAATTGTGATGAGGTGAGTCCCCCTTGACCCATAACATTATGCGGGCGTGGTGACGTCGCGCTGCGATCGCAATACGGAATTATCTCCGCGGTGTCAGTCAAGGGGCTGTCGTAGCCATATCCTATCTTATGGCGCTTCAACTAAGTGAAAAAAGCACAGATGACGGCACACTGAACTGGTTTTCGAATAAACAATTATTTAACAAGCATTAGGTGCAATCGCCATTATATGTCTTACATGTCCGTGCTCTTCATCAAATTATGAAATCTAGAGTGTCCCGCAGCATTTGAAAATACCGCCATAGCGACAAGCGAGGTGCAGGCCGTCTCTATAAGAGAATGCCTGGTTTTTAAAACCGGGGTTTCTCTAGGTTCTCACACCTGGCATTTGCTGATAACTGATGCTGGTAATAATTCTTTCCTGTCGTGATAGCGTTATGCATGCAAACGGAAGCATGAAGTTGCTCTTTGCTATGGAGAAAAGTGACCCTCCTGTCTGTCTCAGTGTCCCCACTCAAATATAGAAGCAATCACGGGAACGGAGTGCACGCTTGCATTGAGCGGAACTGGAGGCCCATATTTACAGCAACCGTGATGGTTTGTGTAAACATAGTTTTGCCTCCATCTCGCAGGGTCGGTGCACTGAAGTCTCATGTCTTCGAGGAGACCGTCGCCATGCCCCTGCACAAGCTCGCCTGGGTGGCTTTCCAGAGAAACACGAGCGAGCACACTATCACGTTAGATATGGTATGAGTTGCACCGAAAGTTTCCGAAAATCTGCTGCTGAGTGCCGCATGATTTTTTTTTCTTCCATCACAGTAGGAGAGATGTGATGTAGAAGTGTCACGTTGTAGTAAGCCTGTGTTTGAATTCGGCGCCAGGTTCGTGGGTCTTGTGTTGAGTTATGGGTGAGGAGGAAACAAGAAAGTAGGCGTTCCCGACGATAGTGGTATAAGACGTAAGAGCGCGTCTAACATCCAATCACCGTCATTGCTGCAGTGGGAGCATAGGCTGACCACCTCCCCGCTCGAGGTCCAGATCTCCCGGGCGCGGGCTTATAGGGGGCGTGAAGGAAGGAGGCCACGTCTGAGGCCACGTCCCATTCGCCTTTCCCCTTCGCGTTTCCCTTGAAAAACAAATGTTATTCCTCCTCCTCCTCGTCCTACTCCTCCTCCCCCATACTCCTCTTCCACCGCGTCATTCTCGTCCTCTTCCGCGTCCTCCTCCTCCTCCTCATCATCATCACACAATGCCTGGAGAACGCCTGGTTCCAAGAAAAAAACTTTTTCCGAACGTGAATTATTTGCCTCCAAATACCAGCCTGTACTGATAGCCTAAAAATTGCCTTACGCAGTAAAACAAAACACAAAAAGTTTAGGGAAGCTTGCACTCACAGTGAGCATGGCCGGACGCATAGTAACGTTTTAGTATCATTGTTTATTCGCATAATTGCGGTGCTAGCAATGATAGAATACCCTGGGGAAAGGCAATAGGTTGCGTTTAGCCCCCTTCTGGCTCAGAACGCAATATCCGAGCTCAGGCATCGGGCCGCCCAGCAAGGCAGAACCTTCGTGAGGCGCTTGAAAGAAAAAGGACCCGCGGCACCTGCAAACAACCTACGCACGACCCGCATCTTCAAGGCTGAGCGGAGTCTTAGCGTGGAGAATCTATTGAAGAGGGATCAACCACCACATTTTTTTTTAGAATCTAAAACCGCCACAATGCCAGGATGTCATACACTGAATGAATGTTGTTTAAGTTGGTTAGGCTTCGTTTCGCAGCTTTTGCAGAAGCTAAAGTGCGGCAGTTGTTCCGTTTTGAAAATTGAAGTATATCTTGACAATCATAAACATGTCGCAATGAAAATCAACCTCACTATAGGCTCCGGACAGCGAAATTTGCCGGGCGACCGCAGCGCCAGCCGCGGCAGACCCGTACAACTCTAAGTCGGTCCCGCCGCGCAGACCGCCTTCAGCGTCCGTGAACGGAACTTTGCAAAAATATGTCGGGACGTTATTTGCGTGTATATCTACTACATACTGCAACAAAATCATGCAGAGATGTATTATAGTAGGCGGAAACTTCCAAATAAAACGGGGTGTCGATAAAGTGCTGTCACATTGCTGCCGAGCCGTAGGTTGACCCAACTGGGGAGCGTGCTTGAAAGCTTTGCATTCTCTCACGGAGTCTTTTTCTCTCTTTTTTTTCGCAGATACAAAGCCTGGTTACTCAATCTTTAAAAACCCACACTAAGCGAGGGGATTACATGCTGCCGTGGTGTGCGAGCAGCTTTTTAGTAGGGTGGCTAGCAGGCGGTAAATACACATAAGTGCGCATTAAATTTGGTAACAAAGAGGGCCCCCAAACAAAGGTATAGCAGCGTAGTCTATCACCCAGCGGTTCTACTCTGCTTCATCTAATATTTCACGTGCTTATATCGCCGTATTAAATACATATAAACACATATTGGGCGGTTACTTAAAGGCGTTAACGTTCCCAAATGTTTGGCGAGCGATTGGATATCATAACATCACCGCCTTCTCTTGCAAAAGAAACAATGAAATTGTCGTCTAACCACTGAAAAGAAAAGAAAAATAGAGATAAGACGTGCCGCAATCAAAGTTCGAAATATATAAACGCAGGACGAAATTTTTGGGCTCAAGGAGGAGGAGGATGAGGAGGAGGACAAACTTTATTTATCCCATCCGTTGTGATTCTGGTCACTCCAATCCATTGAGGCGTGTCCTCAGAGAACTAATTTTTTCCCGTGTGACTTTTGGTGCAAAGGTTGTGACGGTAATGAAAGCGGTACTGTATCTTTCTAAGAAAGGTCTCACACCGGACCCGTTGGCGTGGAGAGATAAAAATACCCGAATATGAATATTCAATAATTTATTCCGATGCGCTACCCTTACACCCCCCCCCCCCCCCTCTTCGCCCAATGGAATTTCTTGTGATAGTCTTCTCGTGAAGAGTTTCTTTTTCGGGGCGTGTTTTTATATACAGCTGGCGTTGTTGGCTACACCTGGAAGCCCAAAGGTTTCTTGGCGGAGCGGGCACTTATTAGCGGCAGCACTATCGCTATGCACAAACAAATGTGAATTTCATACTGTTACATGTATGGAGAATCACATTCCGATCAAATACCCCTATGTAACACCGTGGTCCAGATAGTAGTTCTGCAGCCGCAACTGCACTCGCATGGATGGAATACCTTGCGCGGAAACATCGCGCAACGTCTGATACATTTGCAGACAAAGCCTCCTCTTTTGTGGATTGAACAATAAAATTACGTTTTCGTTTTGAAGCAAAAATTCTGATCTTGAGAAAGTTTTGCCGCAGGCAGGCTTTACAAGCGTTTCTCTTCTGCGCATCACGCATATGCGGCGTTTATACGCCTTCCCATACGTAAATTCAACCGAATAAATCCCTGTGCATTCACCTACACTGTGTGGCAGGATTACGATACAATCTCTTACTTCGTGTTAAACCCAAACGGGGCGACTGATATGGTTCGTCCGCGCTGCAAAAAGAGGAGGGGCCCCCAGCCAGGAACGTAACGGCTTGCGGGGACCGACCCAGTGTTGCGCATATCTGTCAAAGGGGGCGCTGGGTGACGTGGGCTCCGTGTCGCCCTCTGGGCTCTGTCCGGCGCCTATAAGATTAATTTGGAGGTTACAGGGAGATCTCGAACCCTTGCCTTCGCATTACTAAACTGGTGCCACTAAGTCGCATCGATTACCCTCTGCGGTGGCTCAGTGGCTATAAGGCTTAGCGGTGCTGCCGGAGGACGCGGATTCGATTCCCGACCAGGGGGCCGCTTTTCAGACGGAGGCGAGAAGCAAATATATCCGTGTGACGAGATTTCAGCAAAAGTTAAACATCCCCTAGGAGGTCAAAATTATTCCGTAGCCCTCCACTACGACGCGCGTGATAGCGCAGGTGGAGCTCGGCGGGTAAATCCCCCGTAATCTAAGTCACAGCGATTCCGCAAATCATTAACATTCTTGTGTATAATTATAAATCCTGGTACTTTTGAATTTACAAGGAGGCCCGGCCCAATTTAAGATTTCTATGTGTTGTTTTCTCTACCTTTCGCGTGGTTTGAGATCTTTATGTACATTTTCTTTCCAAAATATTTTGCTGCACCACATGTCACGCAATCTCTCTTTAACATCTTATGGATGAATAATTTTTATAGAAGCTTGCGCGCTCATTCGTCCCATAAAGATCTTTGGAATGAGGGATAAATGAAATCCATACAATTTCTTTTAACTTTACAGCTCTGTAGGAATGCGGTGAAAACGAGTACTCTTTTACATTATTTAGTTTTTCAGGCATTTCTTTGTTTGTGTACTTCATATTCATTTATTCTAATTTATGAATGGCAAAGCTTTCCTGTGTTCAGCACTTCATTATTTACTTGACATGGCTGGCGTAACTAGCAAATTTGACACGCTTTTCGGCACAAATTAACTACCAAAAATTACAATAACTGTTTTCCTCACCTCGAACATTTTAAATAAAGCATGTTTAATCAGATAAAGGCAATATTATAAACCCTGCTCCAAATTTAAGAAAAAAAAATCATTTTGCAGCAACTCCGCTGTGGTATTCGCGGTATAAATGCCTAAGCCGTTCTTCCATACAGTGGCTGCACTACTACATACGCGTGCATTGCTGGGGAGACATTTTTTCATGTGCCATGTAAAAAGTCTGATATCGAAGTAGGTATTTTTATTAACTACCTCTTTGAGGACCCACATGTACCGTGCAAGGCTATAAACGGGTCCCCTTAAAGTTGGCTTCACTACTATGCACTAAAGATTTGCTGCGAGGATATGTTTTAGGGAGGCCCCAGGGCCTTACATCATACATACATTGTATTCCACAACCCTATGAAACGCTATACACCGAGCCCCAATTAAGTCGGCTTTGCTGTGGGAAGCAATTTGGTAAGGGGCAATATAAGGTACCTGATATCAAAGAGCGAATGGCCTAGAGCGTTTTTAAATGTTTTCGTGGGAGGCAGAAGTAACACGAAGCGTTACGCACGGACATAGGTACAGGCTTACTCATTATTAAGTGCTTGTATGAATGCTCACGAATTTAATTTAAACTTTAACTGCTTTCTTTCGCCCCAGCCCTGACCCAACTTCGGCCACCATTGCGACTGAGTGGAACGGTCTGTGATCGCCGGAACGAACGTGGGCCGTCAGGACTACGGGAGCGCCAAGGGGTGGGAGGGGTGAGGGGATATATAATAAATTCCTTTGTGCACTTCCGTGTTTCGCTCGGCGTCTCCTGACTGCCTCCTATTTTGGCTGCCCTGCCTACGGCAGCCACGTGCGGAGGTTTGCCGGAGTGCGAATCGCACGACAAGCTCCTTGGCCACTGACTCTTGTATATTAAGGAACATTATAACTTTAAGTATTGCAGGCGTTCGCCGCCGCATTTCGCTAAAAAAGGCAAATATATCTCCCGCTGTAAACAAGGGTGCGGAAGTGTTTTCTAAGTAGATAAAATTAGCAGAAACGAGCGGCGATTTTAAATTTCTCGGTGGCGGGAAAACATTTATTTAAAGTAAAACAGGTTCGCGCTTGAAAGCGGGAGAAGCGGCAGCTGCGGTCCTGCGTGCCCGGTTCACCCGCTGTCGCTTGTCCTCAGGGTACCAACTGCACAGCGTGGACTCCCACTGCTCGAGGGTTGGGGTGCGAACAATGGGGGCTGCTGGTGTGTTTTTGCAAGGCTACGTGGGGTGGTATAGTGTTGTATGTGCGCTGCAGTGTTGACATGTTGGTGGATATATTGTGGGGTGTATGATATGCAGAAGCTAAGGGGGGAGGAGGGGGTATGTGTTAGTCTGTAGTTGAGGCTACAGCTTTCTCTCGGGTGAGCTTCTGGTGCGGCGGCGGGTAGGCACATCTGGCAAGGCAGTGGCGCTGCAGAAGTGCACGATACTGCTGCTGGACAGGTTCTGAATCGCGGACCTGCGCCAGCTGGGGCCCACAGATTAAACCAGAGAAATGTCGAAGACAGCAGACATTCCTGACGAGATCCGCCGGAAGTTCCACGTGGCTCTCATGCCTAAAAACGTGGACCCCAACCTCCATTAGGCCGACGTCAAGCACGAGTGGACTTCATACGCTGCACGTTCTCCTCCAAGAACAACTCAGTGTACGAGGACGTAGCCACACAAGATCCATGTAAAGTACAATGGGGTGGCTGTAGTCATAGACTAAGACTTCCGTATGATCACCTGTGGCTCGCTACGTCATTGTACCGTGACAGACGCTGAGGAGCTAGGTGTTGCTCTGGCAGCGGTGGAAGGCTTCTCTGGCAGCGGTGGAAGGTCACTTACAATAATTTTCGACTCGCAAGAAGCCTGTAGACACTTTTTGAATGGACGAGTAATCCACCGGGCACTCCGTGTACTCTTCCAGGCTAAATTCGGCGTACCCAAACACCATGAACCCCCACCTAATATCCAACAAAGTATCCTGTGGGCATCGTTACAGTCAGGAATAGAGGGGAACGTAGGTCGCGGACAGGGTTGCTCGAGGCTATGCTCCGACGGTTCCGACATCGAAGAGCCCACCCCAGTCCCGCCCGGAATACTCCGCCACACTGGAATTCTACGGGGTTATCATGAAAAGATACCCTCCGCCACACGCATCCCTGACGAGGGCAGAAGCCACCGACTGGGGGCAGCTGCAGACAGGCAAGTTTTCAAACTTGAACATGCTGAGCAAATTTATCCGACCCGATATGCAGACGCATGCCCATTGTGCAATCACAAACCCACTGTTGCGACCGAGTGGGGGCACCCGATCCGAGCGATCCGAGCTCCGTGGTCTCCGACATACAAGTGGTAGCGTGTATGATGCGAGCGGCCAGCCGCTGTTGCAGCCGTGAAGAGGTCCAGAGCTGATAGGCCAACGTAAACTGTTTACCTCATAGCGAGAGGTGAGCCGAAGCCAAAGAACAATGCCCCGACGGGCGAGGTTACAATACAGGACTCGAGCAGAGCGACAACATCGATTCGCTGCTCTAACAGGAATGAGTTACAACGCTTGGGCAGCTCTATTTATACCCAAAAGCGATAACGGTCAAACGCAACAAGCGGAAACACGCCACGAAAGTCACAGACACACACAACACTCTTTCCAGAGTTCGTAAGCCGTTCATAGCCTCGGGCACGTTGAATCCGAGAGAGGGGAGAGAGGACTCCGTTGCGATCGACGGGGCCTCTATGTCCTTGAAGAGCGTGGAGACGAGCCTCGCCGCCAACCGCCGAAGTTTTGAAATGCGCCGAGAGCGAAGCGTCTGACGCGGCTGGTCGCAACTTGTTACTGACATGCTTGCGCCTGTTTTCGAAGGCGCACGCAGGAGCTTCGCCGCACAGCCGAGGAGTGATGCGGGACAGTACGGCGGCGCTGGCCGAATCGTAACACCACCAGGGTGTCGAACCGGAATTTTTTTGGGTTCGGTTCGGGTTCGGGTTCAAGCCTTTCGGGTTCGGTTCGGGTTCAGTTCCAGAGCACCATTCCGTTCCGGTTCGAACCGGTTCGAACCGGTTCAAGCGGGTTCAAACGGGTTCGAAGAAAAAAAGCAGGCGTGATTTTTCTGTTAGTTTTTTTTGCTCGTTTTTCGTTTCCTTATCAAGTCGGCATAAAAACAAAGTCATAATGAAGGTTCCTTTGTCCAAATATTTTGCCTTCGCCAAACTAATGCGACCCTGCAACACTTTTTTCAACTTTTTTCTAAATCTTGAGTGCTTGCAGAAAGTAGTCAACCAACACATTAAATTATGGGGTCGCAATGTGCCTCAGCCAAAAATTACTGCTATCTCCTCGTCAGATAACACAGAAACTTGCTCAAAATATTTTTCTCTCTTTCCCGGTATTCGCGTTCTTCGACCGCTGAATGACGTCATTACAGTTGTGTAGCGGCTGTTTGCCGGCTTTTCTTAAGTTGCAGAATAGAACGCATTTGATAGACACTTAAGAAAAAAAGCCACAAAAGCGAAGCAGAAACGGAAGGTGTATCTGCAGCGAAGAGCAAATCACGCAATGTTGCTCTCTGCTGGCAATAGCTATAGTTTTCATAGTGCTTCCAGATGCGAAGAAGAGTGACAGCGTATATAGAAAGTGTTGATTTTTTTATTTACTGCTTATTTATTTATTTATTTATTTATTTATTTATTTATTTATTTATTTATTTATTTATTTAATGTTGGGTTTAACGCGCCCACGCAACGCCGACGACGAGGCGCGCCATAGTGGAGGGCCCCGGAATAATTTTGACCACCTGGGGATCTTTACGTGCGCCGAAATTTCGGACACACGAACGTTTTCGCTCTTCGCTTCCATCAGAAAAGTTGCCGCCGCGGCCGGGAACGCCTTAACCACTGAGCCACCGCGGCGAGTTTATCTAAAGTGTTGAAGAGGTCCTTTAACTGTACCTGAAAAATGTTTTCTATGGTAGTGTGACGAGTATGTGGCGCCGACTGCCAAGAGTGGGAGGTGGCATTTAGAGAAATTTTCTTCTGCTCATCTTTTATCTGCTAACAGAGCTGTTAGAAAGAAAGAATGGATACAAAGACTCATTGGACGGCGTGTATAGGACGGCATTGGATAGGGAAGCACCGGAGATAGGAACTTGCTAATGGCCCTTCAGCGACTGGTGACAGCAATTGGGCTCTAGGAAAGATGATAGCCAAGTGAAGTCACAAGCAGCAGTAATGATCACTTTAGAGAGAGAAAGAGAGAGAGAGAGAGAGAGAGAGAGAGAGAGAGAGAGAGAGAGAGAGAGAGAGAGAGAGAGAGAGAGAGAGAGAGAGAGAGAGAGAGAGAGAGAGAGAGAGAGAGAGAGAGAGAGGAAAATGAAGTTAATTCAATCTAGGCAAAGTTTCAGAGAGGCGACCTCATTCGAGGGGGCTGAATCGACAGCCGTTTCCATCAAGAGCAACTAGTCTTCCAGGCCTTTGAGCTGGCCATGGTTGTCTGCCAAATCTCTATGGAAACGTGGAGGTTGCGTGGGTCCACGGTACACTTGTCGCAGCCGCCTACTATGTGTATGATGTTCCCAGGCTCTCCACAGAAGCAACGAAATGGAGAGAGTTGTGTCCCGTCAAAGAGGTGAAGTCTGGTGTTGTGTGGGAAGGTGTATGCCCACAGGGTGCGGAGTAACCTTTCCTGATTAATCGGTAGCAATTTGTGCTGGGAGGAATACGTTCTATGGAAGAGGCCATAGTGCTGAGTAACTTCCTGGTCAGTGACTGCAGGATGCATGCACTCGGGCCGGGCTTCATCAGCGCTGGCTAAGCGAGTCAAATCTCGACCCACGAGGTTGGTGATCTTGTTTGCCGGGGATGCCAGTATGAGCTGGTGCCCATACAATCGTGACTGGTCACGTTGGTGG
Organism: Haemaphysalis longicornis; assembly: GCF_048455015.1. Lineage (NCBI taxonomy): Eukaryota > Metazoa > Arthropoda > Arachnida > Ixodida > Ixodidae > Haemaphysalis > Haemaphysalis longicornis. The sequence goes on along the minus strand of NW_027526295.1, from coordinate 143,822,989 downwards.
TATCTGATTGATCATCAGAAGTGTTGTAACATGCAATCGACCGTTGGCAAAGTTGGGCCAACGGTCGATTGCATGTTGGGCTAAGAGTCTGTTATGAGAGTTTTGGCGCCGCTTTGGCTAAGCGCACGTGCTATCGCCATTCCCTCAGCTTAGAGTTGGCTGTGTTCGGGGGTTGAGATGCTACACGTGTGGGAGGCTGCAGAACGGTAACACAAAGAGAAGGCATTGATGAATGCTATCAGGCGTCTTTGCATCAAACCAGTTGATCGTTCCTACCTTTTTTTCTTGGAGTTTAGTTTCTTTCCAACTGTCTCCCCTCATATATATACACACGTTTTAAAAACCCTTTGATGAATATAAAATATGCATTAGGCAATTAGTTATTAACTTTAGTCCGAGATGTAAATGTTAATATAGCAAAAACATAACAGCGCAATACGGGCATAAAGAAATACCTTTTTTAGCATTCAGGCGTCGTCATATAACTTTGCGGGTACTTTGTGCGTGACAAAATTTCCTGATTGGTCGAGAAGAAGAACGCTGCAAAAATTCTAAATGCCAAGGACCCCAAAGATATCATGTTTGTTACGACCGTCGAATATGCCTTAACTGACCCGCTAATTCCTTTATTCCAAATCCCACTAATTCACATTAGCTCATTCACTCACCTAATTCCCCCCAGTCTACCCGCTAACCCACACTAATCGACTTCAGTCCATCCGCCTCTTATTTATTTATTTAGCTTCGTCGAGTGTAACTCGTCTGAGCACGGCTGGGTGTCTTCGAACTTTTTCAAGCGAGAGACCTGGGGATTGTGCGCGCGAGGCGCCTCGAACTCTTGATTCACGAACCACGTGTGTTACCACGTGGTTCGTGTTAAAAGTTGAACAGATTCAAGATAACATGAAAATGCTATCAAATATACTTTAAAAGTGGAAACTAGGATTCCCCATTGTTTTATATCTCATTTTCTCTTAGAGCAGTAACCAAAGGACACAACGGCACTGTATACAAGAAAAAATTGACGTTAATTTTGAGAACGTCGAGTGTTGGTGTCTCAGTGCTGTTTGTATATAACTGCCCATTCAAACTAGAATAAGTGGAAGATATGGATTTATTGTTGATGGTGTCCCTGAAGGCCTTCACAAGTGGACAGGTATGCATGCGAATTAACAACACATTGAAAACTTTACACGAATTTAAGCACCATGTATGTAGAAACCATGAAGAATATTCCATGATATGTTGCCTCCCAATGTGCGTTATAACTCAAGTTATGCTAAATGTAAAAGATAATTGGGAGAGATGGGCAGTACCTAGCGCAAACTGATAGTATATACGGACAACTTTACATTAAATTGAGGGCAATAATTAGAAGAGAACATGATGGGCCTTGAGAACTGCAGACTACGCAAAATATTTCATGGTTCTGTCTGGAGAGTGGCAAAATATCTTCAGACGCAAGGTAGGGTACCGAAATGGAAAACTAGAAATCGCATTTTTGAGGCCCCGGAACCGGTTCGGAACGGTTCCTTCGATTTGTTCCGGTTCGGGTTCAGTTCCAAAATGGCGGAAAAAATACGGTTCCGGTTCAGTTCCGGTTGCGGGCAAAAATTCGGGTTCGGTTCCGGTTTTCGGTTCGGTTCCGGTTCCGGTTCGACACCCTGAACACCACCCTCTACCACACCAGATGTGAATGCCAAAGCACCACGGCTGTCCCCAACATCACAAACTCTAATGTTGAACAATGGGAGGCACTGGTGGCCAGCGACTGTCGTGAAGACCAGGTCGGTCGGATTCAGCGGGCACGCAAAGCAGCAGAGGCAGTTGGAGCACTGGACGAAGACTGCCACCCCTGCTGACTTCGTCGGTAACTGTAGCACGTGGCACAAGACCCCGGTGGAGTGCCGACCAACCACTCATAAAAGACAAATAAACCTTTTACCAGTCCAGTTTAAAACGGCCCCGAAAGGGCCGCGACACAAATATAATAAAAGTAAAGTTATTGAGTTGAAAAGAAGACTAGGAGAATATGGGGACTGGATGGGAATGGAACTCGTGGCCTCTGGAACTCGAGGCCGGTACACATCCCCAACGCCGTCTCAGCTCCGTGGTTAAAATGAATGCGCTGGACTTGGAAAACTTCAACACCTGGCACCGGTCCATCTCGGCGTACAATTATTTCGACGTTGCTTAGTCGTTAAGGCTCAACGTTGAGGGATTACCATTTGGCTCCACCCTCAGCATGCTCTCACGCAATGCTCACCCGCTCTCAATGCTCTCATGCTCACCCGCAATGCTCTCACGCCTAGCCAATGCGATTCGCCGCATACCTACCCTGTCCGAGTACGTGATGATGATGATGATGATGATGATGATGACTTTATTTTGCCCAAAAAATAGGTGAAAGGAGGAAGGGGAGGTGTGAGCCTACCTGAATCCTTTCCCTTCAGATGGCGGCCTGCAGCCCTTGGGTGCGAGCAGCATCTTCGACCAGTTGGACGACCTTGATCTGTATTTCGAGATCGGAGCTAAGCAAACAGGTCTCCCACTGCTCCGCACTGGCAATTCGTAAGCGTGCTCGTTGTGTTCGTGGCTAAGCATCACTAGCCCAAATCATGTGAGTGAGCGTGGCTCGCTGGGTGCACAACTTGCGTTGATCATTGTAAAGGTCGGGATAAATGTGGCTGAATAATGAAAGATTGGGGAATGAATTAGCCTGCAGCTGACGCCAGGCTACAGAGGGACGTCTATTGGGCATGGTATGCGCTGCCCCGTGCGATAGTGTTGAGTGATGTCCCGGTACGTCACCAGCTTGTCCGTAGCCCCCTGGTCGAGCCAGCAGGGCAATCCCGGGAGCTGAAACCTCGGGCTGCCTCATGTGCTCGCGGTTTGCCTGGGAGAGATGCATGGGCCGTTGTCCAGATTATTTGCACGTTGCGCATACGAGGGGCTGGACGGAGCGTAAGATGCGTAGGGCTGTATTAGAGACCTTTCCTATTACGTAATTCGGGAGAGCGACTCCGAGTATGTGGCCGATCTATTCGGCATATCGACGCCAATCCATTCGGCTGCGGCTGCAGCATTCCCACTCAAGGGGATTGGCAACGAGGGGCTTGGCCTCGTGCGTTAAGTACACACCCTGTAGGAAACCTCGACAACATTAAACGCGGAGCAAAATTTGAAGCAGCGCTCAGAAGCGCGGGGGAAAAGACAAAAAAATCTAACGCTCCTTTCTGGAAGAAAGATGGTTGAAACGTGAAGCTTACTCCTATACAAATGCGTAGTCCACACTCCAATCAATGTCCAAATCTCCGACAACGGGGAGCTAACAGAATGTGAAGGGGTGATTTTTTATCTATTAGTTTGTGATTGGGTCATCTGATTGTGCTTATTCTGTTAGCTCAGCGTTGTCTTTGATTTGTACTTTGGCTCATTGCACTGTCGACAGCGTAAGTATCGGAGAAAGCTTCGCGTTTCATCATCACCCTCATCACGTGCCCTCCCACTGTGTAAAGTTGGCTTTCCTGTTCGAGTTTCATCATCCTCACCATCATGTGTCCTCCCGCTGTGTGAAGTTTGCTTTCCTGCAGTGCTTTCTGTGCAAAATCGGTTTCAGTGAGGTCTAGGAAGCTTCGCCTTAATAATGCCTTCGCGCTCACACCTCCTAAGAAATGTTTATGTCCCTATTTCATTCACCGACAGGGAGTGACAACTGGCAGATTGAACTAGGCGAATTGGACCGCTGAAAAAAGTTACAGGGCACGTAAGCTTCTTATGATGTCGGAATGCTCAGCATCAGCTTTTAGTTGTGAAAGCGTATGTGTGGGTGGTTGTGTTGACGTCGGGGCAAAAGGGAATTGGTGAATTTGCAACGAACTTCTGAATGATCGTTACCTAGTCGCGTCAGCTAATGTTATCGTTGGCCAACCTGACTGAGTGGGTACGTGTGAATTGTGGGTGTGCACGGTGACGTCACAGCCAAATGAAACCTAGTGAACCTGGCGCGAGCATCTGGTCGCTGTCGTCAAGATCGCTGGCCAGTCCACCAGAGGGAATGTGTTGGGTTTTGTGACAAATGATGCCGAAGATGAACCTACGACTAACGGTCCGCTTACACTTGCGAATGAAGCGACAAAAGCGACGCGATTGCTGTCGCCCTAGTCGCATCGCTCAGGTCACTCTTGTCGCTCTTGTCGCGGCGACAAAGATTGACCCTCGCCAAAGGACGAGAGCGACGAAGGCGACGCGAAAAAAGCAATGCCGTGCGTCAAGAGCAACAGAAATCGCGTCGCTTTTGTCCCTTTTGGTCGCTCCAATCGCAAATGTGAACGGGCCTTAAGGCTTATGGCCAGAAATACCACGGAGCAATGTGGTAGGGTAATGACAGCCATGCTGGCAGTCCATGCTGCAAACGACGAGAAAGCGGATTTTTTTCGTGCGTGTTAAAGATTACCTATAAGCAATCGGTGCAGCTGCTGACCAACTTCGTCCTGAAGAAGAGAGAGAGAGAGAGAGAGAGAGAGAGAGAGAGAGAGAGAGATAGAGATAGAGAGAGAGAGAGAGAGAGAGAGAGAGAGAGAGAGAGAGAGAGAGAGAGAGAGAGAGAGAGAGAGAGAGAGAGAGAGAGAGAGAGAGAGAGAGAGAGAGAGAGAGAGAGAGTAAAAAACGGAGTTCTTATGGACCATTGGTTAGGTTGTGGTTATTTCATCTTCGTTATGTCGAAGATGAAATCGAAGAATAGATGTATTCTAAATTTTAGATCCTGCCACGCGCGACTCCGTGCGCGGGCATGAAGAAGAGGAAGAAGATTAGAGGCCACGGATGTTTAGCCGGTCTTCACCTTCCAAGTAAGCTGTACAATTCACTTTCGAAATCCCCAGGAAAGCTTTTTGATAACAGGGTCATCATTTTTGCTGATAGCATCCTTACAGCCCCGCTACTACTAAACCTTTAGCTCGTAGCTGCGAGGAAGAACAATAGCGTGTTGTGGTTTCACCTCACGTTCTAGTGGTGAACATATCAGACCAACTTCCGCAGTCTTGGAGAAGCTGCCGGGTTCTGAAGGGAAACAATCGCTTTGTTGAATCTTTGAGCTTGTCCCACTTGAGCTGCTCTGCGGTTAACAGCGGCGGTTGACTGTGCATTTATCTCCGAAAAACAACTCGTGTGTTCCTCTACGCGACATTCTGAGGTCACGTCCGAGCCGTCTAGCGGAGTAAACTACTGCCGTTGGGGTTTTTATGAGGTCCCTTTTTATGTAACCAGGATGGTGTGAGAAACAGCAGGCGGCGGCCTCACGATCTTCATGTGGTACAGTTAGGCGCCTCCTGCGAGGCCACAGGCTTTCGTGGGCCTGATAAATGATGTAAATTTTGGTCTGCCTGCCTGCCTGTCTGTCTGTCTGTCTGTCTGTCTGTCTGTCTGTCTGTCTGTCTGTCTGTCTGTCTGTCTGTCTGTCTGTCTGTCTGCCTGCCTGCCTGCCTGCCTGCCTGCCTGCCTGCCTGTCTGTCTGTCTGTCTGTCTGTCTGTCTGTCTGTCTGTCTGTCTGTGGCTGCCAATTAATGACCCACAGTGGACCAACCACAAATTGCTACCAACCTTCCAGAGACCGACCAGTGTCCTACAATGTCCTAACCTTGGCTTGTGGCAGGGTTAGGACGAAACACCCAGGGCCATGGGCCGTGATTTGACAGGGGCAGGGTGCCAAAAAGGGGGTGGCAAGAAGGAGGAAACGGTTGGAGGGGTGAAGCTGGGAAGGCGGAAGGCTCATGAAGTAAACAAGTGGCGAGGAGAGGGATGTGGACGAAGGCGGATTAGTTGGCGCAGTTCCCCAGTCGTCATATATGCAGCGAATCAAGCAGATACCTGACCAATTTTCATGTAAAGCTCATGTGGGTTGACTACTTTACAGACGAGAGTAGCCCCCCACCCCGGCTACTGCAGGTACGGCACATGATTCCGGTGGCCCGGGACAGACACTGGCCACTTGTGTTATCATGTATGCATCGCAAGGAGCGTCAGTGACTGACGCAGATCCTTCGCGTCTTTCTTTGACAGAGACATGTTTACAGCTGACAGAAATGCCAAATACATTTTGTTGCTTCTGCAGGTCCCAATGCGCGCCCTGCTCGCCGTCCTTGCTTTTCACGCCAGCTTCGTCTATGCGGACCCTCGCGTCCACTACAACATTCTGTGAGTACTCGCCTTGATCACGAAAAAGCAGTAGAGCCACGCTTAGTTATTCTTCTTTAAAGGGGCCACGTGGACAAAATACACGTTTTTTAAATGCAGAGCATTTCAGTAACTCACGATGTCACCCGCGTTGGCGTCCGTAGTCCGCATCGCTCCCCCTACACTATATAAAAAAATAATACTTACCGGCGCCAGGTTTCGATCCCACGACTCTGCGGGCGGAATGCAAGGTACGCGTCGCTCTAACCACTGCGCCACAAAGCCGACACAGAATAGAACGTTACGAACGCGCCTTATATCCTTGACTCATTCAACCGTCGGCCACAGGAGCGCCCTCTCCCCCGCGTCCTCCTCGCCTTCTCTGCGCTCGCAACACCCTCTCTCGCCGCGTTCGGTTCGGGCGCACAACAGGTGGGGACGTGCGCAACACCCTCTCTCGCCGCGTTGGGTTCGCGCTGAGAAACAGCCGGTTCGCGCGCAAGAACAGGTGGGGGCGCTCGCATAGCGCTCTCTCGCCGCGGTCGCTTCGCGCTTAAACCACACATGTCGTTCGTGCGCTCTCCGGTCGCTAACATCTGTGGCGTGATCGTGACGTCAACATCACGCGTTCGTGTGGTGGCGCGATTTCGGCGCTATAACACTCTCTCGCGAGGGGCATTGGATTGGATTCGAGTGGATTCGATTGGATTGGCTTGGCTTGGCTTGGATTGCGTTGGATTTGGATTAAAGTGGATTGTGTTGGATTGTGTTGCGTCATAGCCGCGGCAGGGGGTTCACGGCACGTTTCACGTTTCACCATCGACTTCATCGACAATGTCTACGCTGGAAGACAACAATTACAACAACAACAACAACCAATACGTAATCCATACGACCTGCAGGCGCGCCCCCCGCGGAAATGCTCTGCATTTGATCGTGCCCCTCGCGAGGGGGATGTTTTTTTCATTGCGACATCATGCATGAGTGATCTGAAAAATACTACGGAAACTATTTGTTCGGAAGCTTTGCAAACTGCTTTGCATCTTTCTATTTGGATTTTTTCGCCTACATTCGCTGCTTTAAAAGTTCGCTAAATAAAGTTAGCTGCTTTAAAGTTCAGTGCTTTAAAAGCTCGCTAAAAGTTCGCTAATCTTCACAAATGATGTAATTCGGCAAAATACAAAAAATTTGGGCTCCAATCCACGCTGTGAACGTAGTTGGACTGCGAAGCTGAAGACGGCACCCCAACTGACTACCAATGCGACGTAACTTGAATTCTCACACTGAGCTTTACAAAGAGTGAAACCAGAGACAAGTGAAATGTACTTAACCAAACGTTTTATTACTGCACAACGACATTTATGACTGCTTTAAGTTCTTCTTCTTCTGGCTGTTCCACTGCTGTCTTTACTTTGGTCTACCCAACGTAGCCTAGATTGAAACTAAGAAGCTGCTTGCACACACGCACGCACGCACGCACATACACGCACGGGCGCGCGCGCGCATGTGTATGTGGGCATGTGCACGTGTGTGTTCGCGCACGCGCACACGCACACGCACGCATGCACGTGCAAGCACGCATGCACGCATACACACACACACGCACGCACGCACACCCACACGCACGCATGCACGCACACACGCACGCATGCGCACTCACACACGCACACAAGCGCGCGCGCACGCACACACCGACGATTTGTAACAGCACCCAAAACCCAAACAACCGCTTCGCTTTAGCTCCACATTACCCGTTTCTTCTTCAACGCGCCAGTAACGCACGCAAGCTTTAAAGGAGCCATGAAGACAAAATGTAAGTTGGGTTTATTTTTTTTAGGTTGGTCCTCAAGATGTGTAATGCAATATTATCGCGTACGGTCATGATAGTAGCTTTTATTCGAAAGATTTCGTGTTTTACAGTGCCCGCAGCGCTTGTCCGGCGGCAAATGATGCCATCTTCACTGAGAAATTAATCAATTTAGGTTAAAATTTTGATTGTCCCGGTAAATCGTGTTTCCGTGACGTAAGCAATGAAGTCATAAATGAGCGTATTCAAGCGAACTTCAACTGCGTCATTCGGCTCTGCAGCCTTGCTTGCCGTCAGTCCTCCCAAATAGCGCTACCATACTCAGCCACGGACCGTTGTCCGCGGTTGCTTTGTTTTTGACTGTATTAGATGCGACTGCATCGCATTCACTCGCCTTGTCCCTCCATACGTCGTCGTTTTTGTCCGTCCACACCCCTCCCCCATTCTCCTCGCCGCGCGAGCTGCTCTCTCCGCCGCTCACCCCCTCTCCTCTCCAATGGCGAACACTCTCTCGCGAGGGGCATTGGATTGGATTCGATTGGCTTGGCTTGGCTTGGATTGGATTGGATTGGATTAAAGTGGATTGTGTTGGATTGTGTTGCGTCATAGCCGCGCCACGTTGCGTCATAGCCGCGGTCGTTCCAGCACCGGCGTTCCGATTTCCATCGATGCGTTGAATGGAGCCTAACAATTCTGCTATCGCCCGCGCAACCGTAACAAGCACCGATCACTGTGATAACAGGACTGCTAGCACCACTGAAGACAAGGCTGCGAAGCGGCGTGAACGTGATGCTGAACGCAAACGTTTGAAGCGAGCAGCCGATTCCGAACTTCGCAAACGTGATACCGAACGCAAACGGTTGAAGCGAGCAGCCGATGCTCAACTTCGTCAACGTGAAGCCGCTGCCGTACGCGAGAAGCGAGCGGCCGATGCTGAACTTCGTCAGCGTGAAGCCGCTGCCGTACGCGAGAAGCGAGCGGCCGATGCTGAACTTCGTCAGCGTAAAGCCGCCCAAGATGCGTCGAATTTCCACAGGGTTCCCCTCGCGGGAAGGTGGGGTAATTTTGTTTTTACCTAGCTTGTTTTTGTTACTGTAGAAAGTAATAGTTTCGGGAAACATGGGGTATCCTCAACAAACAGGGACACGTAAGACAACGTCGTTTACGCCAATCGGCCAGTGTCGTGTTTGACAACTCCAAAGCGGCGGACAGCTGTGCACATAAAACGAGCATATTGCGCCCAGTACCAACAGCAGTGCGCATCGGTACTTCTATGCTTACGTGTATTTTCTCAAGTTTAATTGTTTACCGCGCCATTTTTACTGCTGTAAAATCAATATGCGTTACATTTAAGCGCAAATAGCTCGCTCGGCAAGCTTATAAGCCCTGCCTAATTTGAGTTTGCTTTTCCCGGCCTCAGCTGGAATATAACATCATAGGTTCTGCTGCGATAAACGAGCCAGTGGGTCGCATGGCCATTACTTTTTTCCTATAATTATGTAGCTTATTTGCGCGAAGTATGCATTAAAAGTGATGTCATTATGATTCCAACGAGGCAATCTTTCGAATGAACCAAAATTGTGTTTTGTCTGCATGGCCACTTTAAGCCCCTAGGCACAATTCCCACACCTGCACAAGAAGCCATCAGTGCGCTGCGACTGCAGTGTAGCGAGTGGTCCCCGTGTTTTAGCGCGAGCCGCTCACAAGTGGCACGTATCACTTCGGCGTTGCAATCTGTCTTATATCCAAACAAACCTAACTGAATCAAACCGGTTTAACCATAGGTATTAATTATCGCGTGGCCGACAAACGAGGCAGCGGCAGCGCCATGCAAGGATAGTTTCTGCTAGAAACAAAGGCACGCTCTCATTTTTCCAAGCGGCTCGGAATTCTTTCTCCTAGCAGGCGTGCCGATCTTTACTTGCCGTCGCGTTGCCTAGCAACAGAGAGGCGCTCTCTTGTTTTTTGCTAACTCAGCATTCAGCTATGTGTGTAAACACACATCTTCACCCAACGTCGCGAAACTAGGACTAATGTTCGCAATGCCTCGGGATCCCTGCGACGTAGTGAAAACGCATACAACGGCCTCCGCGCTCATTTCTGACGCCTCGCCGTTGCTCATCGTGGAGGCCATGTATGTACGTAGGCGCACACTCTGGTCTCTACGACATCCTGCCGATGACTCGATCAGTTGACTGCATGGTCCCACTACGCAAGCGTGGCTCCCCGCCGGTGGTTGGCCAGCTCGGCACAAGAGGCCGGGAGGCGGAGGCTGAACCCTGCGCAAGCACGCCCGTGGTGTGCGAGCGCTGGCTTGAGCCACCGGCACCACCTGCTGTTCATGTGTGACAGCGCACGCACGAACAGCGCGTGTCCGGACTCCGTGGTCAAGGCATCAGCACCTTATATTTTTAATCCCAGTACTATCCTTCATTCTCTCTTGCTCCGTATTGGTGGTGAGCCCTTTCACGGGCGGCGCTAGGAACCGCGTCACCGTGACGTCGGCTTAGGGATTCTTGCCTTTGTCGTCTGCTTCACTGGGGCTTGCTATGTTTCTTTGAGCTCGGTTGAATTTTTATGCTTGTCCTCACCAGAGTTTTCGTGTGCGTAACTTTTTGTCATAACAAAGAGCTTAAGGCGTGATTTAAAGCAGCTTTCAATACCGCTCTGGAAGAAACATTTCCGGTCTCGCCCCATTCCTTGCGAAGCCGGTCCTGTGTGGAGCGCGAAGAGTTGGACCTAGGCTTCAGTTTCGTATCGAGCAATATTTCGAACAAAGGGAACAGCCAGGTGCTAATAAGTTATAACCGTCAACAGCACAAGAGCAAGCCAAAAACAAATTACGTGCCTTTTTGGCTGTCGGATTTGGCAGAAGGCATTACGATTGCCGGTAATTGTATGTTACGAGATGGTAGAATAGTTTTTGTAACCTTGCCGAATGCTCGAAAGAGTTGTATCATGGCATGAGAGTATGCCCACATGCACCATGGGGATAAGAAATGTAGCTTGACTTCGAAATAACGTGCTGTGTGTGTGCGCAGACGCCTATGTGCCTGCTGGTTTTATACCTGACTTCTAACCAGTATGGAGGTTTATTGAGCAAAACATTAGCGATTGAGCACGATACTAATAAGGTGGTCGCGGTTCAAGCTCGGAGGCTGTGCTCGTATACAGGGCACGGCGCCATATCAGCTTCATCTACCAATAAATCGTACTTTCAAGCTCGTCTGATATTTGTAGGTGTAAACGAAATCATAGACTTAAGAATGACCCACCCATTTTTAATTACTGCTTTTGTGTTCTTATAAAACAACAGTACGGAGTGTAAAACGTCAGAACGGAGAGGAGCTAGTGCTAGTCGGTCTTCATCTTTTCTGGAGGTGCGCCGCAATAACATGTTTTTCCGCTATGGCACGCGCACGCGCACGCGCACAAACCCCCACCCCCACCCCCACCCCCACCCACACACCACACACACCCACACCCACACGTACACACGCACACGTCTGCCTGTCATTTATAAGGTAAGAATACAGTAACACTGTTTGTTGAGACCTGGAGGGATATGTATACGGTACATTTCCCGCAGCCATATTTTCCGCATATTCAGATTATAGCAGAATTGCATTTAAGAGAGCAAGAATAATTTTCTTTAATTTTTGGAACACCCCTCGGAGTAGGCCAGGATTTTTTCTCTACGCTGCTAGCACATATTCATCGATTTCGATTCTTGGAAACCGGCCCGTACACTATTTATTGCGGTCGTTTGCGAGTACATCAAGCCTTCAACAGCGTAATCACGTCAAGTTACCGCTCGGGTTGAGAGTAGCGTAACGATGGTTGAGATAGAAATTCGTGCCTCAAAAGCAGCCCTTGAGTGCTCTGGACAACGTCGTCTGCGCCGTTTTGCAGTGGCGTAACACAAACCTTCTAATTGAATTTGCATGCGAATTCACGCAGCCACGAGGAAAGTCAATTTGTCAAGAAAAGCATGTATGCCTCACAGCCTGAAGGAAATTTCCACGCAAACCATGTGAGCCTTCCAAAAATCGCACAACCTTCTACGAAGACGTTTATGATGGCGGAGAAAAATTAAAGCGTCGGTCACACAACAAAAAACATTTTTCTGATACAAATCAACGACAACGAAAGAAACAGAAGACAGAGGTTTTATTTCCTGCTTTCTGATACCCGTGTAGGGGCCCGCTACTCGGTGCATAGCGTTACAGATTGTTGAGTCGTCATAAGAGCATCTCAAAAATACTTAGGGAAGCCTACTCATTTTGAATACTTACTGAGGAGATCTTGGCACAGAACCTCGCAAATAAGCTTAAAAGGGCGAGTTACACACGCTCATGAGAAAATTGTTCACTCTGTCCTCATGCGTTGCGAACCTGTGCGGGATGCAGCTTGAAAGTATTCAGAGGTGGCAGAACCTGGGAAAAAAAACCGAATTATTGGAAAATCGCTTTTCATTGCACCGAGGCGTCAGAACGGCCATTTCTAGCCCAGGCGCTGCTGCCCCTAACCATTTGCTCCTGTATATTGTCCATGCCAAACGCATCAGCACCGAGCGGCCAACCAAGCCCTTTCCTTCTACTCCGACCACTCTTTCCCAACTGCTACCCTTCTTAGTGCTTTACTCACGTGAGCGGTTAATCTTGGGGCGATGTGAGGTGGAAAGTGGCAGTTTAGGTAAAAACATTCTGCAGAAATTCAGAGAATTGTCTACAAATGCGTAGCATTCTTATGCCGCTTGTCTTGAGTGTGAGTTCTTTACAGCGGAATATTTTGTTGTTTTTTTTTACAACCAAGTCCGACCAATTACCTTCGTTTACGCTGTTATAACGATTACAGGTGGAAATTTCACGAAATCTGCATTATTATGGAAATGAAGGGCTTTAAACGGTTCACCTTTTTCTATAATTTTTTTTACATTCTTATTTTCTGGTTTTATTTACTTTGACCAATTATTTCCAGTAGCACTATTATAATGATTACAGGTGGAACTTCCGCTATATGTGTATTTTTATGGAAATACAGGGCGTTACACGGTCCTGGCTTTGGGGTACTCGGCAAAGAATGCCCGGCAAAGAATTATTGTGGAGAGAGTTACACGGTTCGCCATTTTCCGCAATTTTTTATGTTTTTTTAGTGTTTCAAAATTTCGTTCGTCCAATGATCTGCACGTACGCTATTATAAAGATTACAGGGGGAACTTGCGCGAAATCTGCATTAGTGGTGTTTTTTTATATTTTTGTGATTACTTAGTTTTTAAATTTTTTTTGACCAATTGTCTCCATTTACGCTATTATAACGATTACAGGTGGGACTTCTGCGATATCTGCATTTTTGTGGAAATGCATGACGTTACACGGTCCTGGATTTGGTGGTACTCAGAAAAGAATGCTACGCACAAAACGTGCTTAGCGCCGAGTTACTTCGGCGGTATCTAACATCGGTTACCTTGGCAACCGGGCAGAAGCCTCTCTCGAATTCGGTGATGGTCTGAGACACGACTGGAAATCCCGGTTATGCTCGGAGCCCCACCTTACGACATGTGGCGAAACAGGTGTCCCAGTCACTCCCATTGCAAAGCGTGCGATGCGTTTGGCATTGAAAGAATACAGGATGCGATGCCCTTACAAGCGGCGTGTAGCAGACGAGAGAGAGAGAGAAGTGATTTGGTGGAGGTTAGGGGTGGAATAGAAATAGGGTGGAATAGGGTGGAATAGGGGTGGAATAGGGTGAAAAGACTTTGGAGGAGGTTAGGGGTGGAATAGAAAAGGTGTGAAAGAGAAAGACAGGAATAAAAGAGAGAGAGAGAGAGAGAGAAAGAGAGAGAGAGAGAGAAGAAAAAAAAAAGAAAAGAAAAGAGGGGATAGCGGCGGCGCGTGTCTCAAAGCAGACGTCAGGAGCCAGGGGGCGCCACTCAAATATCTCACCGCCAATATTCGCCTCACCGTGACTGCAAACGCATGCGCGCGGACTTGTTGGTGCCAACAGACGAGATGTCAACCAAGTTTAAACAATTTTATAACGCACTTTTTCTGACTTGTCTGCGGCTATTTCTTGCCAAGATTATTTAATTCCAGCAGCTTTCACAGTTAGTTGGCTCTTAAATGGACTTTCTAATGACGGTCAACTTGAAATAATTGATTGTTCGAAAAAATCGTTGTAGAATTTTGTTGTCTGTATTGGCAAACTTCGAAACCTTTTCAACAGTTACCTGATAACGACCGTTTGCATACAATTCGTAAACTTTCCTGAATTCGACGTTTAGCTCGAGTTGTGCGCAAAATGACACGTCGTCAGACTAAATAGGGTATTTACGCCGACTTCGACTCGTTACGCTTCACCCTCGTTTTTTTTTTTCAGGTTCCCTGACGAATCGGACAACGAGCCAACAGAGAGAACTACGACAACAGTCAATCGCACCAGCGTGGAAGATAATGGGAACGAAAACACAGCAAGTAGGTTTCGTTTTTGCTTCTAACGAGAGAAATCCCCGCATCACACTATCGGAGTCCCAAGAAAAGAAAAATGTGGTGTGTGAATGAGGGGGGGGGGGTGACTGTGAGAGGGAAAGAGGTTCCCAGCCTGCACCCCATATGTATCGCAGGGAGAGAAGGGAAGGGGGTAGAAATATGGGTTGAGGTAGTGGTAGAAAGGTGGTTGGGGCAGGAAAAGGAGGGGGCAATGGGGAAGAGAAGATAGATCAGCGACCACCGCCCGGGAACGGGAAACCTATCAGCGGGCTTCTTTTTTTTAACATGAAAGGACAATTTCCTTCTTTGAAACGAAAAATCAGAAAAATCCACAAGTATTAAAAGAAAAATAACAAACACTAAACCTTAAGAACACTTAGTTCTAAAAATTTATCTTCACTGTCGACTTGGATCCTTGGTAGACGTCTTGTCTTGTTTGTTCTTGTTCTTGAACTTTACTTGATTCTTGAGTCTTTGATCTTGGTTTGTTGATCTTGTTCTTCATGATTTGTGCGTGACCTGACTTATAGAAAGGCCAAATAGGAGCTGCGAAAATTAGCGTTAAGTCGTGCTGCCAATCCATCTGCCTGCTCTGCTTTATACCCTCTCGCCGGGAAGCATTTCTAAAGCTACGAGTTGTCACGTCAACGCCGACAGGCGCCGTCGTGTTCCACCTGATCTGGCGCATGATCGTTCAGGGCCACGCGCCGCTGGTGTTGATGGTGTCCCGCCCTCATGATGGTGATAGCGGGGCCAAAGACATACGATGCCGCCACTACACAATCGTCAATTTTCGGCGCGAGTGCATAGGAGTGAAGAATGAGGAAGGTGTAACACCAGTCACTATATTTTTCCGCTATGAGGGGGCATCTATATAGCTGGCTGGCGACGAACCGCGCGCAACGCAATTTTCTGTAACCGTGAATTGTGTGTAATCTGGCAACATCTTGAAATTTCGGACGCAAACTGTTCAAGTGAATGCCGGGCACTCGCGCTATCTGCTCATAGCTAACTGTGGTGCAGAGTAGTTCTCCATAAACCACTTTGGGCCAAGGCGGCAATAGGCTGGAAGTAGAAGAAAACAATGTTTGAAACGAGTGTGTTGTCCCCTTTACTTACAAAAAGGGCCCGGAGATAATAAAAAAGTTAGGCAGTTCCTCCCAACGTGGAAGCTGTCAAGTGCGGAGCAATGATTCGCCATCGGGTCTGTGGTGCCGTTCCCCGCTCTTAGCATCCCTGTCTCACTACCCTCTTGACGAACTGAACCGAGGTTTGATCAATGCGATTAAATTTTCCCGCCGTCGCAGTGCTCGTGCGCCTTGTCATGGGACAGGTCGCATCCTTTTCTTTATCGTTTGTTTCTTGTTCTACTTTCAACAGCATGAGCGCGAGTTCTGTTCTTTTTGTGCTTTCCTTCATATCACACGTGCTGGAGCCTTTCCGCGCTGCTTTGAACGCGTCGGTTTTTTTTCTTCCGTGGCTACTTTTTTTCGCTTGCTATCGAAACACTAACCCAACGAGCACCCCGAACTAAATTAATGCGGGGACTTCCGGTTAAGTCCATATATTTTGTCTCAAATTGAAGTGCAGTTCTCTTTGCGCTAAATAATGGGGACATGTATGACCAGTGCCAGAGGCTCCAGGAGTTTCGAACGGTTTTGCTTATATAAACCTCTCGTCCATGTATCCTCTTAATTGTTTTCCGGAAGGCTGAATCGAGGGACAAGCGGGTATCTTGTCGAAGCCTCTTTTTGGGTGCGTGACGCCGCATGACACCGTGACCGCGGATGAGCTACGACAATATGCCGGGACAAAAAAAAAAAAAAAAAGATGCCCCGCGCTTGAGATTAGTCCTAAGGCGTTCTCCTGTCCTTTGTGCAAGGCGGTACTGCGGACGTGGCATTGTCGCTTGCAGAAAACGATCCTCTGCCATTGGCTCTACGCAGCAGACACGTCATGCAAATAGCCTCCCTTGCTTTTATGCGGCAGATTATATAGCGGTAATTAAGCATTTCCACTGCTGTAACTGCGAAGAAAACCTGCTTCTTGAAAGCGCTGTATCATCACCTGTGCGCAGGAAGTAAGCCATTGAGACAAAAACGGCAGAACACGATGCCTGTGCAAACATTGGCTTAGTTCGGTAAATGCTAATTTGATCGCATTTATCCGTAAGAGCCGTGAACGACTAAAACTTAACAGACTGTCTACCGAGAGTCAGGACTAAGGGAGACGGGTGGCTCAGTGAATTAATGAGGTAAGAAAAATGGAGACAGGTGGCTCAGTGAATTAATGAGGTAAAGAAATTCCGGCAAAAAATGCTAGAATTAAGCTACAGCGCGGCAAAAGGAAATCGAGAGGCGAAGGCGAGGTGGTAACTTATTAAATATTCCACAAGCATTTTGTAACTTAGTGACCAGCGCTTTACTGCGTGACCTGTAAGCAGGACACTTGTGCTGAAGTTCTTGAACGTTACCCCAGGTACAGTGAAGTAGAGCCCAGCTAGAAAACCGTTGATTGTCCACGACTTAACAGACAGGTAGACTTTGTTGCGCAATCTGTTGCTATAGCCACCTAGTGCGCATCACTACACATGTGCCCTGTTACTGTGACAATTTGTCGGCCCCTCAGTGTCGGAGGGGGCCTCAGGATTGGGCGTCCACGCAAGAAATAACACAGAAGAGGAGGCCTTGTGAGAGCACAAGTGTGCGCGCCATTGAGGGCGTTATTGCGATCTTGCCGTGATCCCTGAAACGAGCATAATAATGTGATGCGTCATTTAAAGTCAGCAGACGGCTGCAGTAGATGCAATATGAGCCCGTTACGCCATTGCAGTTTCAGGCTTTCGCTGAACTTCGCAATACCTTCACGCGGCGGTCATCAGATTTTTTTTCTTCGTTTACCAAGTAAGCACATGTAGCTATGTGATGCAACCCTTTCAACACTGCAGCGACAAGTCAGAAGCTCGGACTGGGCCTGCCATGCACCAACGATGGGGACTGCGCTGCCGACCATGGCCTGTTGTGCGTGGAATGGGTTTGCGCCTGCAAGCCACAGACTCCGGTCAGGGTCGACATCAGGGGAATCCCCAGATGCGTCCAGGGTGAGGCGCTCAAACGTACTCGTTGTAGAGCGCGTTTTAGCGGGACAGTTCTGGCAGCACCCTGACCTCAGAAAGTTGTGCCTGTCGTGTGTACAACCTGTCATATAGACGGCTTCCGATTTTCGTGTCTGTTGCCTTATCTCCTCGCGTTTTCCTGGCGTATCGTCTCTATCCCCTGCACTACCTGGCAGTATTTCCGGAAAGTGGAGGGCACATGTACCACCGGCCGGTACCGACGCTTAACCTCCTTGGGTTGAACAATACGGGCAACGACGCCAAGCTGTGCCTCCGTTTACTTTAAGGGGAAGGGGGCTGTATAGTAACTTGTAACCATAAGGGGCCGCATTATGCGGACAGTGTCCGGATTCGAACCGCATCGGCGCAGTGGCGTACTACGTAGAGTAAGAAACGTGCAAGGTAGGTTGAGTCAAGCAGAGCGGAAGTGCCGCGTGCTAGAAGGTGATGAAAATAATGAGTGTTGTACAAGACGCCGAAGCTTGCGAGGGCAAAGTTAGCGAAAAGTGGCGAACGAGCGTTAGGCGTTGCCTAAATGAGAGCAGCACCGCAGGAAAATGGCCACCCGGAGCGACACACATCCTTACCGATTCGAACTCAAAAAAAAAAAAAATGGCGTGGTTGAGCGCGATTAAATCAAGTTTGTACCGATAGCTCGGACACAGACTCTGCTCGACGCAGTCGGGGGTGTAGAAGGCGTGAACGGACAGCGAACTTGGATGCACACAGCGCCTCGCTGTATCATTTTCTGATAGCGCGCACCCTCCCTCTTTCTCCCTAACTTCATCTCCGCTACGCTGCCCTTGGAACGAATGAACGATTAAACGCTCTCACTGCGCAACTGCAGGATGCTCTGGCTTGACCTTGGGTGAGCCTGAAGGTCAGATTGACGGCACGAGGAACCATACATTTTCTTTGTTCGTACCTGGAGTAATAGAGCTTTCGCTCTTCAGCCTTTCGGCCCTGGCATCCTAAATTTAGGACATGAAACAAAAGATTTCTAGAAATTTGAGAACAAAAAATTGGGCCCATCTCCCCGCGAGGGGGACTCGAGTAAATGCGTCGCACAGGGGGTGGGTGTATTGCGTTAACGTTTAGTGTTTGGGGAGTTGGTGGTAGTGAATGCGTTGTATCAGCAGCTTCTTGACGTAGTTTGAATGAGTCAAGGATATAAGGCGCGTTCGTAGCCTCCCATTCTGTGTCGGCTTTGTGGCGCAGTGGGTAGAGCACCATGTACATTGCGTTCCGCCCGCAGGGTCGAGGGATCGAAACTAGGTGCCGGATAGTATTTTTTTTTATATAGTGTAGGGGGAGGGGTGCGGACTACGACTACGGGCGTCAACGCGGGTGACATCGTGAGTTACTGAAATGCTCTGCATTTAAAACTAAAAGAGCAAGTTTTCTGAGAAATAGTCTGTCAAGAATGCCACTTTCGATGGATATCACCATTGTTCATTTTTTGATAACCCTGAACGCTAGAAAGAGGAATGCATTGCAGTGATGGTCAAATTTACGCCAGGGTGACCCAAGGACCGATATCCTAGTTTGATTATATTGCTGTAAATCTGAAAATTGTTGCACTACCCACATTATCTTTCTTTTTCTATGTGGGCTTAATGCTTTCCAAAGGTTATGAAAACAAGCAAAACAGATTTTAATAAATATAAGATTCCTTGCCTGATAACTTAATTAGGTGTCATGCTTGTAAATCGCTAATTACTTGCAGCACAAGCTTAATTTTTCGTTTGTAAGCTCATGATGTCCTAATATTAAAGAAAGCACACAGAAAAGATTTTTTTTAAATTCAGAGCTTGAATGGTTTTAAACAAACAGAATTTGACGGCTTTCATAGGCTGTATTTGTAGACAGGCTGTGGCGTACCGACGATGGCTTCCACTGAACCGCACATGCAGGACCCCTTGCGCCCCGAACTTAAAAGGTACTATACGTACTCTGCCTATCAGCAATAAAGTGTGTTAACTAACAGACTGGTGATCCATTAACACAATAAATTTTAAATGCCTATTTGAGACAAACCAAAGAGTAAAAGAAAACGGCATGCTGCACATTCTGCATATTCCTCCGTGCCAGTGCATACTCACAATGCTTGGCCTCTACAAACTTCACAAAGCGAAAAAAAAAAAAAACACCTTCCCAGTGATCTTTTCAGCTTCCGGGAGTTGTTTTTATGTCTTCGATGCTGTGCACACGACGACTGAAAATCTAACAACCACGACTCCTAAGCAGGTGGAAGGGCAGTGGGATCACGGAGAATTGCCTACGCTTACCTAAACCTTCGAAATTAAAATAGCTCTACAATCAAATGAACGTCTTCTGCGTCGTCCTTCGCAGCGCGGTCCCTGTACGAGCCGTGTCGCTTTCACCAGGAGTGTAGCCACACGAGCGACCCCATGCGCTGTATCGATGAGGTCTGCCTCTGCCCGAAGCCCTTCGAGCCCACGTCGGCGGGATTGTGCCAGAAACGTGAGTGTATACGTACTCCTTCACGCCCGTGTATCTCGTCGGCTGGTATTGCTACTTCTGAGAGAGAGCCCATTGACACGATATCAACTTCTACAAGCGAAAAGATTCCAAATACCAATCGAAGGGACTGAGAAAAAAGAAACACATTTGAGGGAGAGAGTGGGAACTGTGATTGTGTTCTTTCTCGGTCAACACATCTAACAACTGCCAGAATAATGACGTTGAACGCCCCGCTGTGTGTGCTTAAGCATGCGGTCACCACTAAAGTCCCGCGCCGTTCGAAACACGACCCCAGAGAGCCCTGATTCCGGGAAGAGCGCGCGTCGTTAAAGGGACACTAAAGACTGAATGATGTTTCAACTGAAAGATCATGCGTTTCTTAGCTCTCTCTGTTTTTGTTCGACGAGCAACGATGCGTTATTTGCTAAGAAATAAGCAAACAAAGCTGGCATTTCTTTCCCCCGCTTCCCTTTCATTTTTTCGTGACGTAGCTATTGCGTCACAAACTAGGAGCGAGGCGCGGATGCGGTATAGGCGCTCTCACGCTGGCCACGGTACGCCTGCAAGCCGTGGCCGACGCCGACAATGTTTGTTTGGCCGAGCAGTCTGGCTTGGAGTGTTATTATTTCTCCCCGCCGGAACGAGAAATGCTTTTCACCGCTCCAGCGGCCGGTGTACCCGGCTACACCGTACACCCAGACCCCATCACGCCGACCGCGAGCGAAGAAGCGACAAGCACCCTTTCAAATATCGTGCAAGCGCGACTCCCCGGCTATGCGTATACCTTAAGTTGAAGCCTCCATCTCACCTCGTCTGGCGATCACATCCAGAGTCGTATTCACTTCCCTAACGTGACGCGCCAACCTGGCGTGAATACACACTCGCTTCCCGCCCCAGCCTGGAGATGGCCGAGGCTCCGATGGGCCGAAACATGACAAAGGTAGAGCTACGCGCGCCTGATTCACGGAATATTTATCAACACCGGCTCGCACGGAATGGAATAGCATAAGTTCGGATCGTTCGTATAACCCCCTGGAGTAAGTACGCTAACCTTTTGCCGTAGCAAAAGGTTACGGTACTTATGACGGAAGGAAGGGTAATTTATGACGGAGAATACTTCCTAGCAAATTACGTGAATGAAATTTGGAACAGACCCGAGCTTTATCCTTGCGGACAAACGCAGAGCTGTCTCTTTCCCTCCCTCGTTGTAGGCATCTTACCGTTTGTGTAACACGCCAACTCAATCCACTGACGCCGGACCGGTCGCATTGGGCTATTTGACGGCCACGTTCAACCTTACGCCAACACAACGCACATGTCATCAGTAAGGGTGTGAAACCTATATCTGCGCGTGCCCGCCCCCCTTCCCCCTATTACGCTCCACCCCCAACACGAGCACGCATAAACCGGCAACCGTTTATGAGCGGGTTCTTAGAAGTGAAATTTGGTACTGTCGAACATGTCGCTCTGAAAGCCCTTTAAGCTGAACGAGTGATATTGGCCCACGTCGGCGTTCCAAGCGGGTCAGTTGCTGTGAATTCGGGAGGGATTCGCAGCTACACGACCAGCTGGAACTTCAAGCGGCAACGGCGGCAGCAGAGGCTTTCCGTGGGTTTCGCTCCCATTCACACTTCTGTTCGGGCTGACGCTTCTTAAATTTCCGCTCTTCTTCCTCCAAGCGAGCGCCATGCGTCCGTCCCATAGCGAGTTAAATGATGATGATGATCGTTGGATGTTTATGGCGCAAGGCCAACTGGGGCAAAGAGCGCCAAAACAATAGTTGATGATAGGGGTGAAACCTTAAACACTAAGTAAAATCAGCAAAAACAAAAGTAAAGTCACAAAACGACAATGAGCATGGCTGGTGTATAGGGCCAGATTTCATGATGCGTGATAGGAAATGAGGTTTAAAAACTTGGCGTCAGACAAATACTCAAACACACGTTTCACGGAAACAATGGCATCATCACCTAGGAAAAACGATGGATGTAGGGGAATATGTTGTCTGTAGAGTTCTCTGAAGTGTTTGTGTCGTGTTGTGTGAAGTGCCTTGCATGTGATTAGTATGTGCACTACGGATAGGGCCTCTCCGCACCTGCTGCACTGGGGTCTAGAAGATTCCGTCAGCAGATACGAGTGAGTTGCATGGGTGTGCCCTATCCGCAGCCTACCCAAGGCGACTTCTGTGTGTCTGTTGCGTGTGTCAGTGGTGTATGGTCCCAAGCGTGGTTTTATAGCGTGTAACTTGTCTGTCTGTTCACTCCAGTGTGTTTGCCATGTTCTACGCAAGTGTTGTCTTATGTGTGGCTTGAGGTCTGTATATGGTACGGTTGTTATGTCTACAGTGTTCCTGAGTGCAGCAGCAGCTGCCCTCTCGTCTGCCAACTCGTTTCCAGCGATCCCAGCGTGTCCTGGGACCCAGCAGAGGAGCAGCTGATGCTTCTGCGCATACACAGACATTATAGTGTTAAATACAAGATTAACTATGTGGTTTTTGGGGGGTGTATGCGAGGACAGTGCGCGAACAACACTCAAGGAATCTGTGTAGATGATAGACTTTGGAATATGATTTTCAAGTATGTGTCGTACAATCAGTAAAATTCCATATGCTTCTGCTGAAAAAATTGTTGTGTGGACGCTCATGGTTCTGGCTGCACTGAAATCCGGACCATGAGCAGCGCAGGAGACCATGGTGGAGGTTTTAGACGCGTCACTATAAAATTCTGCAAGTGGGTATTTAAACTGCAGAGACAGAAAGTGCTGCAGTCTTGCAGCTCGCGGTACCCGATTTTTGTCAAGTTTCATAAAAGAAAGGTCGCACGACACAGGACGAACTTGCCAAGGCGGTAAACTGTTTGAAAAGGATGACCTGTACACATCTAAAAACGAAGCACTGAGATCCGAGGCTCGCTCTTTCACTCTAAGTGAAAAGGGCAGAGGAACGGATGGGCGATTTACAAAGAGCAGAGATGTGGATGTGTCGTTAAAGACAGGATAAAAAGGATGATTATTCAGCGATGAAATTTTAAAAGCATAAAGCAAGTCCATGTATGTTCGTTGGTTCTCAAGGCTCCACTTATTACACTCAACATAAAGACTCTCAGCAGGGCTAGTGCGAAAAGCACCCGACGAAAGACGAAGGCCCAGGTGTAGAACTGGGTCAAGAATTCGCAAGGCTGTCTTAGTCGCCGACCCATACACCACACTGCCATAGTCCAAACGAGACCCAACCAAAGCAGTATACAAGCGAAGCAAGAGTTCTTTGTCGGAACCATAGGATTGGTGGGAGAGAACCTTAAGTATATTCATTGTTTTGAGACATTTATTTTTAAGTTCCTTGATGTGGGGAATGAATGTGAGTTTGTGATCAAACACCACACCTAAGAACTTGTGCTCCTTGTTCACAGGAAGCGACACGCCATTAAGATGAATGTCTGGGTCCGGATGGACCCCACGCTTCCTGGAGAACACAACGCAGGAACTTTTTGCAGGATTCAATTTAAAACAATTCTTGTCTGCCCAGCCGGCAAGTTTCTTTACACCAAGCTGGACTTGACGTTCGCAGATTGACATATTACATGATTTATAGGATATCTGGACGTCATCTACATACATGGAATAAGAGATTGTGGGTGGCAGTGCCTTACCAAGAGAGTTCATTTTTACTATGAAGAGAGTGCAGCTTAACACACCACCTTGTGGCACGCCATTTTCTTGCACGTGAACCCTTGAGAGTGCACCACCGACTCTCACTCGAAACGTTCTTTCTGACAGGTAACTGACAAGAGTGTTTAACATGTTACCCGAGACACCGAATGACTTTAGGTCACTGAGGATCCCGTACCGCCAAGCGGTGTCGTAGGCCTTCTCGAGGTCGAAAAACACAGTTACACAATACTGTTTATGAACGAAGGCATCCTTTATATACGATTCAAGAGATACGAGTTGATCGTTCGTGGATCGCCCCGCCCTGAAGCCTGCCTGGCAGCTCTCGAGAAGACCATTGTACTCGAGGAAATACACGAGCCTGCGATTGATCATCTTCTCGAGAAGCTTGCACAGGCAGCTCGTCAGGGCAGTAGGACGGTAACTTGAGGGAGACGACGGGTCCTTTCCCTCCTTCAGGAAAGCTACAACTATAGCCTCCTTCCAAGAGTTTGGAATGTGCCCCGAAAGCCATATCTTGTTATATAGGTGTAAGAGTGTTAGAAGAGTGTCTGCGTGTAGGTATTGTATCATTGTATATGTGATGTTGTCTGGGCCTGGAACTGAGGGTTTACACGTGCTCAGAGCAGCCCTCAGCTCATGCAGTGAAAACTCTGAGTTATAAGATGTTGACCTATTGTTATCTAGTATAGGCTTCTTTTCGGCCGTTTGTTTGTGTTTCATGAAAGTGTTTGTGTAGTGTGCTGAACTAGAAACGTGTTGGAAGTGTTGTGCGAGTGTGTCAGCCTGGTCTTCGAGTGTGTCCCCTGTTGTGCTGACCAGAGGCAGACTGTGTGTTTGTTGTCCTTTGAGTTTACGTATTCTCGTCCATACTTTCAGTGTGTCTGTGTAGGAGTTAATTGATGTTATGAATGTACGCCAACTATCGCGTTTTGCCTCACGGCGCACACGTTTTCCGAACGCCTTGGCCCGTTTGAACAAGAGGAGGTTACTCGACGTGGGGTACCGACGAAGGATACCCCACGCCTTGTTCTGGGCCTCTCGCGCCCGCCTACAGTTCTCATTCCACCACGGCCTCCGCTGGTTGCGCGGGGCACCAGAGGCGTGGGGAATGGACCTTTCGGCGGCGTCGAGGATGTGCGCCGTGAGCAGTTGGGTAGCTTCCTCAACGTGTAAGTGTCCTATGGATGTGTGGTGTAGTTTGGATGTCTCTGTAGATGTATTCCAGTTAGCTCTTGCTTCATTAAACCTTTTATGGGAAGATGGACTGCTCGGGCCTGTACCTATATGCGTTAATGAAGTGGGGAAATGGTCACTACCATATGGGTCTGTGCCCACGCCCCATTCAAGGCATGGAAAGAGAATTGCAGAACCAATAGCCAAGTCAAGATGTGAGTATGTGTTGTGACCTGTGTTATGGTATGTAGGCTGTTTCTTGTTGAAAAGGCATGCTCCAGAGGATGTTAAAAACTTCTCTATTAGGCGACCTCGGGCATCCGTGCGAGAAGAGCCCCAAAGAGAGTTATGAGCATTAAGGTCGCCTGTAAGGATGTACGG
Source organism: Haemaphysalis longicornis (assembly GCF_048455015.1). NCBI lineage: Eukaryota > Metazoa > Arthropoda > Arachnida > Ixodida > Ixodidae > Haemaphysalis > Haemaphysalis longicornis. Next base: position 143,797,698 of record NW_027526295.1, on the reverse strand, counting down.
TTCGGGCAGCTGGTCAACCAGCGCCTCGAAGTCAGAGCTCGAAAGTGAGACATCAGGAGGAATGTATATGGAGCATACCGTTATCAACCTATTAAATATTATTGTTCGAATTGCTACAGCCTCAAGGACAGTGTTCAAGGTGACCGGGTGGCATGCTAAGGATTTGCGGGCAATTATGGCCACACCGCCAGAAGAGTGTGTGCAGCCATCCCTGTCTTTCCTGTATACCAGGTAACTATTCAAGAAATTTGTGTGTTTGGAATTAAGATGTGTTTCCTGGACACACATTAAACTTGGTTGATTGGCATGCAGAATCTCATGCACGTCGTCAACATTATTCAGAAGGCCTCTGCAGTTCCATTGAACAATGTTTTCTCTTCCCATTATGATGTGTTAGAGCTACTGGAGTGTGATTATTTATGTAGGGTCTTTCGGGGCTTGCACTCTTGGAAGGGGTTTTCTGACCTTCTCTACTGACCTGGACGTCGCAGCCCGTTCGTTCCGCTGCGATGAAAGCCGGAAGGGCTCGACGTCCATGTCGTCATCTGATGGCAAGGGGGTGCCCAGCGGACTGGGCCCCCTTGACGTGGTACCCTTTCGGGTGTTCCTTGCCTGCGCTGCCAGTGCCGAAGGCGTGGGGAGCACCACAGGTGGCACAGGCAGTGAGGCGGGGGAGGGGGTCGCTGCGACTGCCTCCGTCTCCATCTCCGTGCCCTTGCGTGTGCTTTGGGCCGGTGGAGAGGAAGCAGTGGATGCAGCGGCATCCCCAACAGACGTTGCCACCACAGCCGCTGCTGGGTGAGCGAGCGGTGCGGAGGCGGGTTGGGCTGCCTAAGGCAACCCAGGGGGGGGGGGGGGGCGGGACCAAGTCTGACTCGCGGTACTGGGTCCCCGCCGAAACCAAACGCCGCTCCGCCCCCCGGCGAGCTGCGTCGGCGTACCTGCCCAGAGGGAAGGAGGCGAACCTCTTTCGCGCCTCCGGGAAGGTGATGTTTTCGGTTGTCTTAAGGTTAATGATTTTTTTTTCAAGATGAAACTTTTCACAAGCACGAGAGTATGCTGCGTGTGGACCCTGGTAATTCGGGCAGGTGAAGTTGGTTGCAGTGCAGTTGTCAGAGAGATGATCGTGCTGGGCGCATTTGGCACATGTTGTTCTGCCTCGACAGGAGTTGGTACCATGCCCGAACCTCTGGCACTTGAAACAGCGCCTCGGGTTCGGGATGTACGGCCGGACAGAACAACGGATGAAACCTCCGTTGACATGCTCGGGCAGTGTGCAGCGGTCAAAAGCCAGGATCAGATGTTTGGTGGCTATTTCTTTGTTCTCTCTCCTGATGACGATGCGCCTTACTGCTGTCACGCCTTGTTCTTTTAGGCCTTCGAGCAGATCAGTCTCTGTCTCGGTTAGGAGATCTGCCTCAGAGATCACACCTTGACAACTGTTGAGGCTGCGGTGCGGTGTGACCCTGATCTCCAGATCTGCCATGCGGGTTTGTTTCAGGAGGATTGTGGATTGCTGCTGGGTTTTAACTTCAACTAGCACTTCACCAGTTCTGAGTTTTTTGGCGTCATATGTTTTGCCGATGATACCTTCAAGGTATTTAGAAACAAGAAATACAGATTGAGAGGAAACCGGCTTCGATTTGTCCACAGATTCCATGATCAAAAAACGAGGGTAGTTATCTGGCTTTGGGAGCGAGATAGAAGGCAAAGAAGGAAAAGATACTTCGGTGCGGCCCCTTTTAGGGGGCCGATCACGTCTGGGGGGGGGGGGGGGTTTGATTTATCCATATGGCATAGGTAAAAGCAGGGAGACGGGGGTACTTTCTCCTTTGACCTTACCCTGGTAGTCAAAGAGGTCCCGGAGCTCCCTGCCTGGTAGACAGGCAGGGAGCCCATCGGCCGGAGCTTGACCAAGGCTCCGACGGCCACCGTTAGAGGTTTCTACCCTTCACCTTAAAAACACATCACCACGGTAGGTCACAGCTTATGTTGGGGGGCTCGGGGTCCGCGGTACCGCCAGTACCGTCACCAAGATTACTCAAGGTGCCCCGTGCGGGGAAGGAAGACGAGGAGCGCGCGCACCCGCAGCTGTTGCTATGCGGACGGCGGCGGACGCTTCAGGCTCGCTTAAGAAGTGCATTCGCACTTAAAACGGGGATAGTTGTCATGTTTGGGAACGTTGATAGTTGGTAGGGGTGGAAAGGAAACTTCGGTGCGGCCCCTTTTCGGGGGCCGATCACGTCTGGGGGGGGGTGGGGGGGGGGGTTTGAAAATGCCATATGATACATTGGAAAGCAGGGAGACGGGGGTACTTTCTCCTTTGACCTTACCCTGGTAGTCAAAGAGGTCCCGGAGCTCCCTGCCTGGTAGACAGGCAGGGAGCCCATCGGCCGGAGCTTGACCTGGGCTCCGACGGCCACCGTTAGAGGTTTCTACCCTTCACCTTAAAAACACATCACCACGGTAGGACAAGTTTATGTTGGGGGGCTCGGGGTCCGCGGTATCGCCAGTACCGTCACCAAGATTACTCAAGGTGCCCCGTGCGGGGCATAGCGAGTTAAAACCTCGAAGGCTTCGACCTCTATACTAGTGGAAACACACGTGGGTGTCCCTTTCTTCTGCCCAATCGTAGGCATCTCTTTGTCTGTGCAACACACCAACCCAGACCCAAACCGCTCGATTGCGGTGTACAGCTGACTGGGCGCATTGAGTCATGAGACTGCCACGTTTAAATCTCCCACCACCCCAACGGGCATGTTATCGGTAGCGGCATTGATCCCTGCTGTGCGTGGATTCCCCCTCCTTCCATCCCAACCCGTGCACGCCTAAACCGGCAACGGGGGATAGGTGCCTAATTAGGCGTGAAATACACTGGCGAATGGAGAGAGACTTTATATGCGACCAGACTAAGATCTATTATTATTCTTCCGCGAGAAGAGCTAAGACCAGCTGGTCAACGAGGGCCACCGACGCGACAATGTTGCTTGGAATGGCTTTCAAGCTAAAGAAGAATGATGTGTTCACACCGGCGTTCAATGTGGCAAGTTGCTTTCAACCGGCAGGGGCGCGCAGCTAGTGGGCGGGGTGGAATTTGTAGCGGCAACTGCCGCGGCTACTTTCTCGGCGACGGCGGTGGCGGCGGCTTTCAGGCGTCTTTACACCCATTCGCGCTGGTGTACATTCTCCGTAATCATCTGATTACGGCGCTACCGCCGCTGTCAACCGACTGCGCAACTTGTGAAAGAGGCATCACTCGTGGCGACGGGAATAATCGTTGTGATAACCGTTGTAAAAGAGGGGTCGGTGGTGGCGAGGAGGAGCTCCGGAACGGCGCCGAGCAAATCTCTTACCAATTTAAAAGAAAAAAAAAGGGGGGGGGGGGGGTGAGACATATACTGCTTTGCAGTATATGTGAGACATATACTGCTTTGCAGTAAAACGCCCGTAGTACGAGATTTCGGCGCACGTTAAAGACCTCCAGGTGGTCAAAATCAATCCGGATTACTCCACTACAGCGTGCCTCATCACCTTCGTTGCGTTAAACCCTACAATCAATCACGCTTTAAGGCGTCTCCATGGTAGCCAAGCAGAGAAAATAAGGGAAGAGGTAAGTGAACCCTGCTTTACCCCTTCTTAGGGGCGACACACGCTGTGATAACTTGTTTTAAAACATTTCGGCGCGCACAAAGGCCTAGTGATTATACGGGTAAGAAGTTCCAGGTAATAATTTTCCGAACATGAGAATTGCCATTACATTGGAGTATTAATAAGGCGAAAGCATAAACGAGTATGTGGAATTGTTTTATTACACACAGCCTATAGACACAAACATGCTAACAGGTCGAGTTCACAGTGTATGCCTTCTTGCTTTCCCTTTCACCAGCACGACCGACACTGAAGACGCTGATCGGCGATGCAACGCCGGCCGCAATTCTCTTCGCTCTCACCATTGTCGTCGTCGTGGTGGTTCTTATTATCAGGTACGAAGAACGAAGATTCCGAAAGAGTTGCGTGGTGGCAAATTTAGAAATAAGCAAGTTTGTGTTACGTTGTGAAACGCGTTCGTTGTAATTTGCGTTAGCTTTAACGTGTTGCTTATTCAGCTCGCTCGGGAAACCGCCACTGCAGATTTTCGCTTTCAGCAGTCCATCGCCGCCATGTGCCAACAGAAAAAAAAAAAAAGTGCGGCACATCTGTCGTTGCACGATCTATATTCCGAATGCTCTGCTGCGTTTGGGCGTACGTTTCTTGCTTTGCGAACCAGACGTCACGAAAGAGTGAGCGTTGTGGGTTATTAAGGCGTTTTAGGGAAAGTAGCCAAATTCGCACCAAGGTCCTTTTCGGAGGCGTGGTACGAAGCATGTATAATGTATACGAGTACCGGAAGGACGATGCCAGGGAGATCGTGACCACGGCTACTCGAAACGAACATGACTAATGCAGAGCGAATGTGTTCGTGATGATGATCACTGGCGCGTTCCCAGCGAGGTATTTAATACAGCCTCTATCCTCTGGCAAATAACTAAGCGCGGCCGGAGCGCTAAATTTGAATGGAAAGCTGAACCCGAGTGAGGTTATACGTAATTCTTACAGTGCCTATAATATTTATGGGCTTTAGAAACAAGTACTAATGCAAGCGCTACAGAGCGGCCCACCCTGTTCTACGAAGTCCGTTGTTTACCCGAATCGTGGAAGAAGGGCATGGGACATTTACAAGCTATTTCCACATGGTGGTGGCAATGTTAAGACTTATGTGCGGGAAACCCCATGCTGCCCGAACAAGTAGTGGCCGTCTGCTGTAAATTCAAAGAGACTAGTCACAGTAACAGCTCTGGAAATCTGGTTACAGTTCAGCGAGGTTGCACAAGCCCGCTGTAACTTTGTGCACAAAATCCGGCGTCGTCGGGGGCGTTGAGCGTGAACGAAGAACACCGTAGCACCCACTGCGCGCCCACTGAAGCGCCCGTAATCGTAATGGGCTACCCCAACAGATGGCGTGCTGCAGGGCGTCCCGGCAGCAGCCGGCGTCAGATGCGGCATGCAGAATTTCGCGCCGAAGACAGGACTGTTGTCCCCTGAACGCACTGCCCACGCCTCGGCGCGTTGCCTGCAGCACGCTGCGGTGGCTCGCTATTTCACGTCCTGCAGGAAACCCTAACTTTAAATAATTTGCGCATGCGTCAGGGCAGTGTGGTACGGCGCGTACACCCAACGCGTTGAAGTAAAAGGGCTGATGTTTGTCCCAACGTGATGCGACGAGCCTGGCTCCGCTGACCTTAACCACCACTGCCACGCGCGCGTGCTTCGCAAGACTAAAAATACCTGAATACGGAGTAGCGCACTCTCTCTTGGTACACGTGTGATGGGTGCTTTGTTGTGTATCTGTGCCAGGCGCCCTAGAGAGTCTTCTTCGTCGCCGAGTACGATAACGCAGCCACGCTTAAAGCCTCAGCATAAGCATCCTCTAATTGTGGTAAAAGCCGTGGTGCCAGGAACGTGACAGACAAATTCCCATTGGCGTCCTCTAATTGTGGTAAAAGCCGTGGTGCCAGGAACGTGACAGACAAATTCCCATTGGCGGCCAACGCATAAATGAAGCTTTGTTTCCGATTTAGGGGTCTTGTAGCCTAGTTAAGGAAGAGGGAAACAGGAAAGGGAAGGGTCACAGCCGCCACATTCGACGGTCATGAGTGCAGTGTGCCTCGCGCTCAAACTCCCACTCATGGTCATGCTCACTTCAACCATGGGTGAGGGGGTGTGGTTGCCCATTTCTCCATATGAGGTATCGGCATAGTAGGAGCAGGGGAAGGAGGGGAGGGGAGGGAAGCGGAGGGTGCGGCTTTGCGCCTGTACTTTAACAGAACGTGCTGTTGGGCTAGTTGGTACATTCCGGGAGGCTTAGCGCAAAAAAAGATGAGGACGGTGGCAAACGTGACAGGCGCCTGTCACGTTTGCCACCGTCCTCATTTTTTTTTTTTTTTTGCGGTAAGCCTCCCATTCAGTTTGCGCCCTGTACGGACGCCGCCGTCACCTGCTGCCAGATTTTCTTTTTACTCACATCATTTATTTTACTTAATGGTGTCGTGGTACTCTGTGTTATTCCTTCTCCTCTGCTCATTGCCTTCACCAGTTCAGGCTTGTCGCACCTTCTTTTCTCTGCATCCATTTCTAGGTTCTTCCCTCGTTCCAAGGAACCCGACTGCGAGCACCCCTATCAGGCGCCCCTGCGGCGCTTGCAGGAAGCCTCCGCGGGACCTCTGAGCACAGCGATGCAAAAGTTACACCGAGCGCATATCGATTGGGGATCACCGGAGAGAACCCTGCCCGTGCGCAAGATCCGCATGCCTCAAAATCCTGGGGCTCGAGAGTCGCAAGGTATACGTGCATTCACTTGCAAGCAACGGCAACGTGTATAAGTGGACGCCCCTCTTGATACACGCGCAAGTCGTGGCCGCGATGTTAACAGGTTTATAGAACAGCACTCATGAGTGTGAATGGTGTGTTGCTTCCTAAACTGGTTCTACATCTGGCGTTGCTAAGGGTGACGTAAAATAACTTGATGAAATCATTAATTGTTAACGGAACGACGGTATTTTGTACAGCAGAATATTGGTGGGTTTTCTGATTCGATACTTACGGGGCGAAATTATTTACAATGATATGATGCTGTGCGTATGGGGTTCCAATCGAGTGCTGTAGGGTTTCTGTTAAAATGAGAGTAGCACGCCTCGATATGGCTTCGCACGCGCAGTCATGCCAACTGAGTTTTGTTCACAGGGTCAGGGTTCAGTACTGTATATATCTAGAACAATAAAACTAGTGTCTATGAACTTGGTGCGCCAAAGGTACAAGCTAAAGCGAGTGTCAGGAAACGGGAAGATGGGTCCGTAATGCGGTTCAGATAATCCACCCGTTATTTTCAAGTGTCGATGCTGGGCGCAATACTCAGCCAATTAGGTTGCAAGTATTATTGTATATGATTGCGGCTGCGTCCGGATATATGATGAAATACTTGGATAGGCTACGTTTCATCGTTCTTCTATGTGAACGAGCTCGATGCGAACGGCCCAACTTGTGTTTACTGAAAAGGGAGGTATCAGTGGTGGCTTGGCGGTTATCGATCTTAGGATGTCTTATGGGCGCATTGCTGCCGCACAGTATATAGTACACGCAGGAACGTTTAAGTTATGCAAAACTAAAGACAGCGAAAAAACTTTGTATACACGTCATGTTTCAGAGAACGCTGATTGTTACTTCATAATTAACCCAGGTGGGCCAACAGGTGCCGGGACAGCTCTACCGGCTCCCAGCCGGACGTTCACAATGCAGGCACTTCTGAAGGAGCTCCCTTCAGCACAAGCGGCTTTCGACAAGAAGCCGGAGACCCAGGCAAGCCTTGATGCATCGACGCCTACCACAGAACCGGCCGGCACCGCAGATCAAGTTAAGAAAGAAGTCCCAACTCTGTCGTCGAAACCGGAAGCCGCGTTCGCACTGACAGCTCATCAAGAGCGCCCTCTGTGCCCATTCAGTACTACAACGAACAAACTGCCCACCGAAGAATCTACTGCTTCAAAACTGAGCAGCCGCGACGCACTTTGTCAAACATCTGCTGCTTCTCCGAAGTCGTCCACGGTGCTGGGACGAAGGCGATCGACGAGAGAAAACGACTGCGGGGTGCAATCGGGGGCGACGGTGTCCGCACTTCCGAGCCAAGACAAAACGATTACCAAGGAAGACGATATTGAATCCGAGCGCATTGCAGACGAAGTGAGCAGCTGGCCGGCACCGGCTCACGCCAAAGACGACAATGGTGGCTCTACGAAAGCCGGTGTCCGTTTTTTTTCGCAGAGCATCCGGTATGTCCCCAAGGCTGCGCTTTCAGTACTTACCGAGGAAGATAGTATGCATACTGAGGACGCTCCCGGTGAACAAATAGACTCTTCGGAACAATTTGGCGAGCATAACTTGAGTGACGCATACGACGGCCCAGTCAAGGCACCGGTGCTGTCTTCCGTGCCATCTGGAAGCGAAGCTTCAGGCAATTCGAATGACGTCTCTCGTAGATGCAACATTCCTCTTCCGCAAACACCTGAATTTGAAGTTGTGGAAGGGCTCGATACCCAGGATTTTTTCACACCAACCGCCGTATCCACAAACTTTGCAGCCACCGCGTCCCTGGAACAAATCCGCCCAGTTCCTTCGAGGCGAAAGCGTCCGGAGATTGACGAAGCTCATCGTTCCTCAACTGATGTCCCGGGCGCGGAAATCCCAACGACCAGTGTTTCGCCGCAGATTGTCCCAAGGAGTACTCGGCCATTTCGATGGGTCACGCCCAGTATGGAACAGGCACCATTGCAAGCACGCGCGGAGTCGGAGGAGCCAGACATAGCGGAATCGGAAACGCTTCAAGGTGTCCATGCATCAGCGACTCAAGCGGACATCAGCTTGTTGTGCACGGGTGACACCGGCAACGACATCTCTTCTGACAGAAAGGTAAGTTAAACACAGGCGAAAGCTTCCATATCAAGGTATACACTCCCACACGGCCATACGGCGCTACTATGCAGATGTATGTGGGCACATCGCGACAACATAATCGCCACCACGAATATAAAAGGGCCACTACACAGATAAAAATATATGGTACTATGGTACTATAGAGCGTGCACAGTTAACTAATGTATCGCAGTAAGGGTCCTCCCCTCCTCCTCTCTTTAAACTCATGCTCTTCCCTTACGAACATAAAAAAGCAACAACTATGTTTCTACTGGAAAATGACAACTTCTGGATCACCCTGCAATGATTTTATAAATTTTCAGGATGTATTGGCAGAGCTTGTTACAAAACCTGTAACAAAGACAGTTGTTCTTGGAAACCGCGTCTTCTCGTATGCGTAGGCTAAAGACTGCTGACTTATTCACCATTTATGGCACCTAACTCTACGCCCAAAGAAATGAGGGAGAGGAAAACAAGGGAAATACGCGTTCTATAAGTAACTTGAGAGTAGAAAGAGCCCCTGTCAGAGACGAATGATCGCATGTAAACGGAGAGAAGGCCCAGTTCTTGCGTTAAATTACATAAACGGTTCGCCTTTCGCTCCCTTTCAACATCAGGTTCAATAAGAGCCTTTACAAGCCAACCTTCGCAACCCCGCTGCATAAGATTTGTAAGGAAACCGGGAAAGAGGAATGTTTGGGTTCTCAATTGTAGAGCATTTTTTTGTAAACTATTTTTTTTATTTCCAGCTTCAATGAGTGGAGGCGCATCCATTTTACTAGAGAAAGTGTCGTAGGCTGTGAGCAAAAATTTACGGGGATGCTTAGAACTTGGATTGTGAAGGCGAAATCCTGGCAGAACTTTCTGTAGAACTTCCGCACCTGTCCACACTTGACCAGCACCGTGGACAGCGTCCTCCGAAGCTCGTTCCGCTCGCTCGCCATCGCCAGGAGCCCGACCTGTCCTCCCCGTCGTCACGTTGACGCCTCAAAACGGCTCTTGTAACCGGGCAACCGGGCCTTGTACAGGGCGACCCTCCTTTAGCGCGGCTGTTTCCCTCTCCTCATGGTGCGCGCGGCGTCGCCTTTTCTTAGAGCCCTCCTCCGAACATTATTTGCCACAGCTGTTTCTCCCAGCGAGCGATTCCCCTATCAGGCTCCGGTTTTCTGTGCGATTTTGCGTACCTCACAAGGGTTTTTTCGCACAAGTGTTTTAAGTGCGAATGCACTTTATAAGCGACCCTGAATTCCGTTGACCGCCGTCCGTCCACATAGCAACAGCTGCGGGTGCGCGCGCTCCTCGTCTTCCTTGGCAACGGGGGGAGATGGCACATACCCACGTGGGGGATTGGCCAGGAATCTCCCCGTATTCCTTGGCAACGGGGGGAGATGGGCGCGCGCTGCCTGGCCGCTGACATGGCACATACCCACGTGGGGGATTGGCCAGGAATCGGGCGTGAGAAGGGCTAATGCACCCGCTTAAAGGAGTACTGACACGAAATTTCAAAGCTGAGATCCGCTCTAGCAATCAAGTACAACGACAACACAAATAGGTGTCTGTGAATAAATGCATCTTTCTTTCTTTGTAGTTGTGTGTGTGTGTGTGATCTCTCTTTCGAGAACGTTACCGAACCGCGCAAATTCAACTCGTGCATTCGCACTTGCGGGGAAATTTTATTAGATATGGAGATCTCATGCAACGAATGAAAAGAGAACAAAATAGGAGAAGCCTTAAGGCTTGCCTCAAAACTTCGGTATTTTGTTCTGTTTTTCAATAGCACGCATCAAATGAGCAGATATCTGCTAATCATGGTAAGGTTCACGCATGACCTAGATTCAATAACATAGGTCCCACCGATTTACCACGTCCATAAAAGAGAGTTTTCGCTGTACCAGTTGGTTTAGTAAGTTCGTGCTTTCGCCAACTTCATTCACTGGAGTAGCCACAAACCAGCATTGCAATTATTTATGAACCGGGCCCAAGCAAAGATTAAAGCCGAAATATATACCTACTTGCCCAGTTTCCGACCCTTCCACAACACTGGAACGTACGTGTTGGATGCACAAAAGTACTAAACCTTTTTTTTTCATGCATAGGGTGTGACAGAACACCAGACGTAGTTAGAAACTCGGGTTAGGTTCATTTTACCACTCTACAGCCTTGCACGATTATCAAAGTTCGTTTCTGTAGCAACAAATATCCACCGATTGTGGTTAGCATTCGCGAAACCGAACACACAGTGTCACTATCATCATAATGGTCATCATCAGCCTGTTCAGCCTGCCCACGCCCACTGCAGGGCAAGGGCCTCTCCCATACACTCCATACAATATACAGTAGATCCCCGCTGTTACGTTCCTAATTGTTGCGTTTTCCTGTCTGTTACGTTGTGTGCGGTCCCGGCATAGCTTCCGTAGGATATAATGTATTGCGAACCCCGCTGTAACGTCGCAACTGTGGGCCCATTCCCGTTAATGCGTCGCAACCTGACACTACAAAGCAGCTTGGGCACCGCCATTTTGGCCTTTGAAGCGTCTTGGCCAGACTTTGTTACTGAACTGGCTACAAGAAGCCGCAACCGAGTTGGACAGGCCGTCACTAGATGGCCGTCCGTCGAAAGTGCTATCACGATCATCACTGAGCTTACAACAGAAGTTGCACTTGGGAACGCCGGAAATGCGTGATGTTAGCGCCGCCGCAGTGTTGTACTGGTGCCATGCAGCGTTTTTAGATTAGGCCAGTTGGAACAGAGCGCGGCCTTCCAGTATCGTTGCACGGGCCGGTGCCGCCGCCGACTAGGCGGTGGCGCTGCGTAACGTTGAGATCGGTCTCGGCGCGTCGTCTGCTGCTCCTTCCTTGCTACTCTCGGTGATTTCTACACCACCCATACTGTCACTTACGCCAGTCATTCTACACTGCCCTTCTACACACTGCGCTTAGTACACCATGCGCTTCGTGCACCATCCATACAGACGGTCGGAACGGCGAGCGAGTGGTACGGGGATTTCACGACGCCCGATTTTGTTGTCGACCATCACGAGTAGCGTGACGGCGAGCGAGTAGTACAGTGATTTTACGACGACTAACATGACTTGACGCCCATCTTAATTGCTCTTGGCAATACTAAGTGTGCTCATAAAAAGGCAAAAAGACCACTACATTTGGCAGAACGGGATGAAACTAAGATGGCAACAATGGAGCTCTAGATAGGGGGTGATTTAGCGACGCCAGTTAGACGCCGGCCCATTTTCGTGGCTTTCCTTACTCTTACGTTTTCCCGGCTGTTATGGTTTCTTTTCCCAGTCCGGTGAAAAACGTATTATTGGGGTTCCACTGCAGTTGAAGTATAAGCCTATGGTGTGATTTCAAGGCGCAACCTTGGTTTGGCCAGCACTGTGCGGCTGTAGGTTGTGGGAACAACCAGATCAGATCAGATCAGATTAAACTTTATTGTTGCCACGGGTGGGACCGTTTTCAGGTCGACTTTAGTGTCCTTCCAGCGACGGCAGGATTCATGTAGACATCTGCGGCGTCTCCGGCCACCTGGGCTAGTGAGACCTGGGTCATAGGGTCTGTGCTGAGCAGCGCGGCCTCCCACTGCTCCTCGTTCGTAATTTGTAATAAAATGGGGTGATTTTTAAGAGTTTGAAGGGGTTTTTCTTCACAGGACCAAATCACGTGTGGTAGGTCTGCGTATTGATTGCAAAGAGGGCATCGGTTAGAGTGCAATTCGGGGTAGTAGAGTGATAGGAGGGCAGGGGTGGGAAATGTGGATGTTTGAAGTTGGCGCCATACAACAGCGTGGCGGCGGGAGAGGGAGGGGTCGGGCGGTGGGAAGCGAGCTCTGGACAGTCGGTAGTGATCGAGTACCGATCGGTAGGTGAGGAGGCGGTCCCTATGGGAGAAGGGTTGAGGAGATCCTGCAGCGTTACTGGGCTCTCGGATTACCAGTTCTCGAGCAACCTCGTGCGCCAATTCATTTCCTGGGAGGTCGGAGTGGCCCGGTGCCCAAACAATATATATTTTTCGTTTCGGGAATTTCGGTGCCTGCAGGAGAAGGCGTAAAGTTCGGGGGCCAGCTCGCCCGTTGGAGTAATTGGTAATGGCCGATTTGGAGTCGCTTATTATAGTAGTAGTCTGAGGGCTAGAAATAATGGCAAGAGCGATAGCCATTTCTTCGTCTGCGGTTGGAAATTGAGTAGGGAAGGAGAGGGCGGCCAGTGTTCGGTGAGATGAATCAACTACGACCGCTGCCATGGCTTCGCGCCCTGGGTATTCTGCAGCGTCCACGTAGGCTACTTGTGGGTTGGAGGAGTGTTGCTTGTGTAAAGCCTGTGCTCTCGCTTGGCGGCTTTCCTCGTTATGAACCGGGTGCATGTGTTTAGGGAAGGGGTGTATTACCAATTGGTCTCGAATGACTGGGGGAATGTCGCCGTGGGTGTCAGAAGTAGTGGGGTGACTGAGGCCAAGACTCTGAAGAATGTGGCGTCCAGTGTCACTTCTCGTGAGTCGCTCAAGTTGCGAGACCCGTTGTGCTTCTATAAGTTCGGCTAGTGTATTGTTAAGACCGAGCGAGGGCAGTTTGTCTGTTGAGAGTGTAACGGGGAGACCTAGAGCCTGCTTGTATGATTTACGTAGCATAGCTTCAATTTTGTGCGTTTCGCTGACTTTGAGGTTTAGGAAGGGAGTGACGTATGCTATGCGACTGATAACGAAGGCTTGTATGAGACGTATTAGATTGTTTTCTTTCACTCCTTGATGTTTTGTAGCTATGCGGGAGATGAGTCGTGTAGTTTGGTAAACCCCTTTTTCTAGGGCACGGAGAGTATCTACATTATGTCCGTTTGCCTGTATACGGAGACCTAGAATCTTGATGCAGTCAACCATTGGGATGGGTTGCCCGTTAGAGGTAGTGATTTGGATGAGGGGGAGTGGGGAAGGCGGTTGTTTTCCTGGTCTTCTAGGTCTGTATAGAAGAAGCTGTGATTTTGTTGGGGAGCAGGACAGACCACCAGAGGCAGCATACGCTTCGACGACATCAGTTGCCGTTTGGAGGGTATCTTGGATGTGACCATCAGATCCTCTAGTAACCCACAACGTGATGTCGTCGGCGTATATGCTGTGGTGTAGGTCGGGGATGACGTCGAGGAGCGGGGGTAGACCTCGTAGGGCCATATTAAAAAGAAAGGGGGAAAGGACCGATCCTTGGGGGGTACCTTTGCTACCGAGGTGGATGAGGGGTGTAGTCAATTGTCCAAGGGTGAGTGTGGCTGTTCGACCCGTCAGAAAATTACAAATGTAGTTGTATGCTCGCGCACCGACTCCAGCCGCGGCTACTCCTTCCAGGATTGCCGAGTGGCTAACGGAGTCGAACGCTCGCGTTAAATCGAGGCCCAAGATCGCTTTGGTGTTGTGTGGAACTGAATCGAGCATCTAATATGTGGTGTTTTAGTTGTAGCATGACGTCCTGAGTAGAGAGCTGGGGTCGGAACCCCAGCATGGAGTGAGGGAGCAGAGAAAAAAATCGCTGACAGCGTATGCGCACAACACGGAGTGGCAAAAAAGCAGTTTGGTTGCGATGTCATTTTGCTGCTTCGCTTACCTGTAGACATGGAGTTGAGACATAGATCCACAAAAACGTTGTACCGACGACGAACTCTCGCGCCAGATTGATGCACTTGGACGGCAGCGGACGCAGCAAAATACATTTTAAAGACGATAGTCTTTCTTGGGCTACTTAAACCCAGAAATTTTGGTCTCTCTGTATGTCTGTCTGTCTGTCTGTAACTCGATACAGCCACCCGGCCAAAGTAAACTGCTAACTGCGCAATAGTCTTATATACTCACAGCCAAATGTAAACGTCTAAGCCTGGTTTATATGTTCATACTTGTCAACTTTGTTGAACAAGAACAAGACATTACGGAAATATAAGACAGGAAATTAGTTCACAAGGGATATTTACAGTGTTCCTTTATTTAAAAATTGATGGATGATTGGTTTTTCGATAAAAAGTGATATTCTACATCTACTGAAGAAAACCGCCGCCTCCTGGCGGCGTATGAAAAATCACGCGGCAACAGCAACGAGAGGTTCCACTAGCTAGGTTCCACGTTCTGATTGGAACGCACGTGGAGCACTGCCACGCGGTTCTGTAAACCTTGTAGTCGGCCGCCTCCATTCACGCACGTCTCCGCCGTACTGCAGCGCTGGCATCGAGGAACCCGGCCTGTAGCAGTGGAACGCGGTAAAATCAAATCGCCTTGCGCAAACCTTTAGTGTGTGTACCTAGGGATGAGCGCGACAGTACAGAAACAGCATGAAAGGTGAGGGGGAAAGCAAAGGGGGGACATTTACTTGGCAAATGTCTACAAAGACTATCGTCTTTTGAAGACATTTGCAACGAAAGGAGCAGATACGCGGCCAATTTTTTCACCCACAAAGCTTTGAGAAGGTCTACAAACCGGGACCCTCTTAAATGCTACAAATAACTTTATCCTTAACAATACAACATTATAATTACTTCTGTTTTATTGTAATTAATTTATAATAACGTACATTGTTCGGCCACTACAGCCGGTTCGTACTCATTGATACCTTTTTCATCCAATCACAAGTTTAAGAATTATGGCATTTTATTTCGTTTTTAGGCGAAAATAAAAAAGTTATCAATCGTACACTGCTGGGCGATCGCACGATAGCAGGCAGCACAATATGGAAGCGCACGCCGAGGTATGCGAACGTTTTATATGGAAAATAGCTCAACCTGAACGCAACGCGAACAAAGAAACAGTTTTAAATGCGAATGCATTTCTTAGCCGCGGGTTGTCTTGCGTCGTTGAGCGGCGTGCGCCTAGCAACAGCTGTGGCGCGCGCCTAGCAACCGGAGCAGGTGCGGAGTAGCGTAGGGCAAGGGGACAGGAGGAGCGCGTTCGGCGTGTGAGGGCGCTCGCATCGCGGAGCTCGGGCGGAGTTGCGGAGAGTGAGTGGAGAGGAGGAGCGCGCTCGGCGTGTGAGGGCGCTCGCATCGCGGAGCTCGGGGCGGAGAGAGAGCTCGCGCGCGGGCTGGCGCGGGTCTCTCTCTCCTCTCCGCGTACCCCTCTTCGCTCGCTGCGCATATAAAAGCAGGGAGCGCGCGCCTCTCTCCGTGACTGCTTGCCAACTGGCGCCTTGATAGCGATGGAAGTCGATGAAGTCGAATCCCTCGCGGCAACGATACCGCAAAGAAGAATTCGGTGCACCCAATGCATTCGCATTTCCGCACGATCCCCTTCGGGGAGGTGGGGGGATTTTTTTCATCCTTGTGCGTTGTCACGGAATCTTATAGTACAAGCGGGGGTCCACAAAGGTCGGCTCCGAACACTAGTTGTGCGATCGTACTGTTGTGCGTTTTTGCGTCGTAGTCGCCTCAACCCACGCGAGCGCGGGTCAGCGAGACCTACACGCTGTGCTAGCTTCGCATTCGAAGCCGCGCTTCCGTAGACATGACTAGTGGGCGAACACCACGAGCAAGGTCGCATTTAGAAACGTACTTACTCCCCGATATCGATTGCTAAGGCAGTCGGCGCCATACCGGCAGCGTCTGCATCGCGGAACTGCGGAGTGCCACCGGCACCACCACCATCTGCTGCTCGCAACAGCCATCGCCAACGCTAGCAGCAAGTTAGGACCATGATCCACTGTTGTATTTTTCCGCAGGCCATAAAACACACGCACAAGCACTGCAACCGCTAATGCTAAGCCGCTACTGTTCATTATGCCACGCACGCACACCCAACAGAGGCACGAAATCAACGGAGGACGAAAAGGCAATATGGCGGTTGCGGCGGTCGCTTCACAGACGGCGCTGGCGTCTAGTGAGAAAAGGCAAAATGGCGGCTCTCAACTATAGAAAGGAGAATGGTGTATACGTCTCTCGATCATAGCAGTCTTTAAGGGTGCCCATTGCTCCCATTCGCTATCACATTTGCCGCAATGATTGAAAGCCAATAAAAGGGGGGTTTATTTTGACGCCATCTCAGAATGACACCGCCCTGACAGAGTTATTCAGCAATCCCCACCCCTCTATGCCGAGCTCCCATGAAAAGGTTTTCGTAGTGCGCCAGCCTAAATCAAGTGTAAAAATACCGGCGCATCGACCGCGGTGAGTTGACTGCCGTCTTCCTTCAAATCGACGGCGCCAATATTCTCTGATTTTGCCACTGACTGCTGCACATGAGAGAAGAGTTGCGCTAGTTGGCTGTACCGTTAAACGCGAGTAAGTATGGTAGCCTATCGCAGCTAACCGCATGTATGTTTTGATAACAAAGCGCCTACCTCATCGCGCACTCACGCTTTTTAGTAGTCATTTTTTCCGAGGAATATATCCGGGAGTAACCTGAAATTCAACATACAAAAGTCTATGAAAATGTATTGATCAAATGTTCGATTTAAATTTTTTCCCACGTTTGCTCCGAAGTAGTTTTGCATTGCCTCGTCCACAATGTTTTTACCCTGCTAGAAATTGGGTAGTTTGTCGAAATACACTGTAACACCCCCACTCCTGCTTGGGCCCATTCGTGGCCCGCAGTATGCACTATTGTTTTAATAAGTAAATAAAATAAATAAATAAATAAACAAACAAATAAATAAATAAATAAATAAATAAATAAATAAATAAATAAATAAATAAATAAATAAATAAATAAATAAATAAATAAATAAATAAATAAATAAATAAATAAATAAATAAATAAATAAATAAATAAATAAATAAATAAATAAATAAATAAATAAATCGCCTCTACGCAAAGCGAAGAAAGCAGCAGCGACGCCATGGGGGTCTTGAAGTTTTCCATCGTAACTCGGCACTGCTTTAAATTTGTTCTCATCCAACATGAATAACGTCGAGTGGTCTTGTGCGCTATTAACAATATAATCGCTGAATCATAGTGAAACAATTTTAGTCAAACTTCTGTTCACTGTGTGCCTACTTTGGTGTATGGGTTTGTTTTTGTGCTTTTCTCTCCATTTTGTGAAACAACTCCGCAGTTACTCTGACCTGTTTCTTTCAGGTGTCATCCCCTGAACAGTGCCACTACCTCGATGCGCCGGAGGCTACTCACGCAGAGGCAATGAAGGCTGAAGCACTAAAGCCTAATGTGCCTCCTTGCATCTCAGAAGTTCCGGAGCAACAAATGCCGCCTGTCGCCATGTCACGCTTGCCGTTTGCTGCCGAGCGTACTCCCACGCCCATGAAGCGGTCTGTCAAGTTTCACAGAACCAGCTCCAGCGTGCTTCAGCCCGTGACTCAAGTATGTTGCAATGACGGAGGGCACTTCAGCTTCCCGCCTCCGGTACCGATAAAACGTGGAGCCAGAAGTTTAGTCGAAAAGGTAACCCAGGTGATCGTAAAGTCGGACAACAGCAGAATCATTGGCCGGGACAGCCTGGACGAAACGAAAGCTAAGTCTGTGACATCCGTTGACCTGAAGTCCAAGATTTCAGTGACGTCGTCTGAGCCTATTGAACACTGGGCGGCGGATGACATTGCCAGGTTCGGAAGTCCCAATTCTTCACCAGCGGAAAGCGTGAAATCGGGGTCCTCCTTCAAAGAGAGTACACGTACATCTTTGTTAACACCAGAAAGCTTCAAGTCTGAACCCGTGAGGACGCGTCCTAACTTGACTCGCAGACGGCCGTTTTCCGAGCCTCTGGGGTGGCGTCAGCGGCGAGCAGTGATTCTGGAACTAAATGCCGCAGTCAGAGACACTCGGTGCTGTGCTTTGGCACCTTCTCGTTCGTTTCTCACGGAAGAGATTTTCGCGAGTCTTGCCCGGCTCTCATGGTCCTCGCTAGAGCTGATGGGCCCTGAAAGCCGAGACACGGTTCGTTCTCTTGGTCTTCAGCAGAACCTGGGCGATGTATGGACTGCGACGCTTGCGAGAACAGACATTCACGGTGGGCCTGACTTGTCCGGGGGTGAAACAATTGACGCTCAAGAGGAAGCACCGTCTCGTATTCATGAAGATGAACTCAGTGAAGAGTTTAACAAAACAGCTCTCGGTCCCACGGCTAACACGGAGAAGCAAGCATCCGTAGAATCGTGCTTGGAAAGCCCCATGAAGCCTTCTCCACTCCCTCGTACCATAAAAAAAATCCTTGATTTAATCAGCTGCGCACACAAGTCCACCAGTGATGCAGAAGAACATGAGTCGCACGCAAGCACTACTCAGGTGATGCCCGAAGAGCAGCCGCATCTTCCGTTTGATGATCATGTCCTTGTCAAACTCCGGAGTTGTTCAGAAACGTCCGTTCCAATAAGGACGAATTTGGATCCGGTGTTGACACAGCCACGATGCGATAAACCCAAGAATCAGGACTCCGTCCGTAACGACGGCGTCATGGCGAAGCGGCACGATGCTGGCCACGGTCCTTCGTGGAAGGCGTCCGTTCGGAAGTACAGGATCGCATTCGGACGCATATCCGCACGCGTTTCCCAGAGTGCGTCATTTGCCGAGAATTCTGCGGACGCGAGCGTCAGGAACGCCTCCTCGACTTCTCTCCCAAACTTCCCGAAGAAAGCCCGGTCCGTCACTGACGAGTTACTCCTGTCACTGTCCCCACCGGCGTCACGGCAGTCGACACCTGACAAGCAGTCCGCGGGGGCTTTCGTTGGGCGCAACCAAGTCTCCACTGAATTTCTGCCTAGTTCATCTCCCGCTGCGGGCAATGAAAAGCCGCGAATAGCCGCTCCCCCGGCTACCATCAGCGCAGCGGCCCAGGACGGGCATGGCGCTCAGAGAGCCGCCGACCCCTCCCGCGCGCAGTCGGGCACTGTGACATGCGTAGGAAGCGGCCCTTTCGGCGTAGAGCTGTTCTTGCCACCTAGCCCGGAGGAGCCGACGCATGATCAGTCGGAACTGCCGAAGCCCGATTTCATGTTTGCCGAATCTGGGCAGTCATCGAGTGGCATGGTGCCAGGGTATGTAGAAAATGACATCGGAGCAGCGGAGGAGCCGACGCATGATCAGTCGGAACTGCCGAAGCCCGATTTCATGTTTGCCGAATCTGGGCAGTCATCGAGTGGCGTGGTGCCAGGGTATGGAGAAAATGACATCGGAGGCAGCGGCACCGTAACGTCTAGCCATGGCAACCAATCAAACCATGACCTCACGACCCTGCCGTTTTCGCTGGTGGGCACTCGTTCCTCTGATTCTTCTTGAATTGGCTGTCTTAGAAACAAAGAAGACCAGCGAAGGCCTATTTGATGCGTTTTTAAACCACCGACTGGGTTACGTAGAATTTTGTCTTCGACTAATACGATGAACTGTATTGGATTTCGATTTTCACCAAAGGCGTACGAAACTGCGGGCACTTTATTTGCTCAAGTGAAAATGTGATGCGTACAGCTCGAGAAAAATACGAAGCTTTGACTATTTGTAGCGCATATAATATTGCCTGAAATGTGTCTTGGCTGTAAGAGACTTTCCGGCCCCTCGACGGCGCATGCCTCGCGAATTTGCCGTGGTGATAGCGCTGTCGTACCCGTATATTACGCCGCGTGTGTGCAGTTGATCACTTGTAGGATGTTGCCAAAATTTTTGACAGTATCACAACACACACATCCTCAGATTTAACTTCCATCGTAGATATTAGCATACAGAAAAAAATTAACACGGCATAAAAAGCCTAATATTGTGCAGAGTGGCTTTGCGCTTCTCTTGACACAATGAAAATGTTCAGCCATAAAGGCCCGGACCAATGACAGCCCGTTCTTATCACCGAGAGAGAGATAATAAATTTTCTTTATTGAGAAAAAAAACAAAATAAAATGGAGTCTTCGGGGTGGCCTCCCTAGTCCAGGACGCCTTGAGCTCCGGGCGCGTCCACAGCCCTCTCGACCAGCTGACGCTGATCCCCGAGGGTGGAGCTGGCCAAGGCTGTCTCCCAAAACTGATGGGTGGGATAGGGATTGGGGCGGGAAGCCTGGCTTGGTCGCAGCCTCCTACAATATGGTAGTGTGTCCGGGGGGCCTCGTAGAAACGGCACTGCGAGGGGAAACAGGTAGGAGGCAAAATGTGACTTGTGGTTGGGTGGGGGAAAGTGTTCGTTGGAAGAACACGGAGGAGTCGCTCCAGCTCTCTGGGGAGTTTGTGCGCTGGGGGCTAATGCTGTCGCTCTAGTCGGTAGTGTTGTGTGATTTCTTGGTACGTGATCATCGGGTGCATGCGCTCAGGCTTACTTCCGGCCACAGCGGCTCGGCGGGATAGCTCTCGAGCCAGGAGATGGGCGGTCTCGTTGCCCAGAACGTCGAGATGAGCGGTCTCGTTGCCCAGAACGTCGAGATGAGCCCAGAACGTCGAGATGATCTTGATGGAACGGTTTGGTGGGCGTTGAGCAAGAATCTTGTGGGTTGTGCGGTGAATTTTTCCGTTGGTGAAATTTCGGCACGCCTGCTGCGAGTCGGTGATGAAAGTAGCTGTGGTTTGACTCATAGCGGGGGTGATGGCTGCTTCTTCCGCTTGCAGTGGGTATAGTGAGACAGGTGTGGTGTTGTTTCTTCATGACTACAACAGCGGTCGTGGCCTGAATCCCAAGGTGTGTGGCAGCATCCGTGTAGGCACTGTCGGATTCGTTTCCGTATTGCCTCGAAATGGCTCTGGCTGTGGCCTCTCGTCTCGCCGCATGGTGCACAGGGTAGAGGGTAGAGGTTTCGCGGTAGAGAGGGAACAATAAGACATTGACGGATTGTGTGTGGGATGCTTCTTAGGTCAGGAGGTGAATGTTGAAGTGGGACTGAAAGTCCCAGGCGGGAGAGAATGGCCCTGCCCGCTTCTGTGGCTCCCAGTCACACTCTTTGGCTTGAGAGGTGGACCTCAAATAATTCTTCTGCGGTGTTATGGACGCCAAGCTTGAGAACTCTGTCTCTGGAGATGCTTGCTGGGAGTCCGGTGGCTTCATTGCAGGCTTTCCGGATTATCGTGTCTACTTTCTTGAGTTCTGCCGCGGACAGAAGAGAATACGGGATAGAGTACCGGTGATCCGGGATATGATGAATGCTTGGACTAGTCGGCGTGTCCGCCTCCCCCATACCTCGCGTTTTGGAGGAAATGCGTCTGATCATGTGGGTTACTTGTACTGTGGTGTGTTGCGTCTGATCATGTGGGTTACTTGTACTGTGGTGTGTTTCAACTTGTTGATTAGAATGGAGGATGTGCGGTCGGCTTGAAATGTCATGCCAAGGATCTTGATGTGTTGAGAGGGGGTGATGTCCATACATGGGGATGTTGATTGTCGGAGATCCAGGTGGTTGGTTTTTTTTGGTTTAGAGGCCGGTAGCAGTTCGGACTTCCGAGGGCACAACTGAGACCACACGATTGGGCGTAGGAGTTTACTACGTCCACCGCCATCTGCAATCGGTTCTCAATCTCCCCTATCGATGCAGTGGACGACCAGATGGTAATGTCGTCCGCATACAGGCCGTGCCGGATACACGGTATGTCGTTTAGGAGCAAAGGAAGGCCTAGCAGGGCGATGTTAAACAGCAGCGGGGATAGGACTGCCCCCTGAGGTGTGCCTCGCCCACCCAGAAAGAAAAGATCTGTGGCGTGGTCCCCGACCTTGAGGATGGCTTGTCTGTTGGTGAGGAAGTCTCAGACGTACTGGTAGGTTCTTGCGCCACAGCCAAGGGAGTTAAGTCGAAGCGAGATGGCGGTGTGCTTCACATGGTCAAATGCGCCATTTAGGTCCAGTGCCAAAATGGCAGTAGGAGAATTTCGTGTGGCAGGTGCCATTGCCTCCTCTTTGATTTGAAGTAGGATATCCTGCGTGGAAAGTTTGGGGCGGAAGCCTACCATGGTCCCGGGAAGTTTTCCTGTGCCTTCTAGGTACGTTTAAAGCCGGTTGAGGACGATATGTTCCAGAAGCTTCCCCGCGCAGGTCGTGAAGGAAATGGGGCGTAACGTTTCTATGCTAGGTGGTTTGCCCGGCTTCGGTACTAGGCGGACCTCCGCCGTTTTCCATTCAGCTGGAAGAATACCAGCCCGCCATATCTGGTTGAGGTAGTAGTTGAGGTCTAATAGAGATTGCTCATACAAATTGACAAGAACTTTCTTCGAGATTTGGTTCATGCCCGGTGGCGTGTGCCTTCGAAGACCGCTAACGGCTGCCGCAACCTCATGTATATAGATGTCCTCGTCAAGTAGGGGGTTAGGGCTACCGATGTATGGCAGGAGCCGCTCTGACGGGTAAGTGGGGAGGTACCGAGCCCGGAGGGTATTGAGGAGATCTGCCATAGTCCTGGGGTGTTGTTGAATGATTCGGGTGCATGTGGTTTTGTGATTCCGTCTTGCTGGTGGCCGGATTGATGAGGGAGCGAAGCAGTTTCCAGGTTTTGTGGGTGCTCAATGTACCCCTTAGCCCGTCGCAGAGCGTGAGCCAATTCTCTAGGCAGAGCATAGCTGCGTATTACGCTGCGTCGGCCGTGAGCTGTGCGATCCGCTTCTAAAGCTTGCGAAATTTGTTTTCGGAGTTGCTGGATTTCCTTCGAAGGAAATCCGGCAACGCTTGTATACAAGTCGTGGAATACTGTTTTCTTCAGCGCAGTCGTGAGAGGTTTATTATAGCTTTGCTTACTGTCGGTGCGGGGAGGGTGTGTCGTGTCGGTCGCCTTTGTGTCTACTGCCGGTGACGTGCTCGCAGCCGGAATCCCTTCACATGCGCCACATATCAGGAAAATAAAATGCTTTTGCAACGAAGTTCTGTGGATCAAAACTGTACGTTGGATTTCAAGGTATATTTGCAATGTTTCCAAGATAAACGATATATTTTACGGCGATGAGACGGTTAACAGACTGCTGCAGCACAAAAACGTGCGACCAATCAACGTCAGTTGGAACCGAGCATTGCTGAGGGCGCTTTCCTATATCTGAACGCATCCCGTAACGCCTCAGATGTGCACTCACTACTTAGGTGCGCTCGAGTAATCCATTTCTAGCCATTTTAATTGCCTGAAGAACGATTCCAACGGCTACCGCTGCACTGCGGGGCATTGCGTTATGGTTAAAAACCAAGGTACGCTTCACTAGTAGGTTAGGTAAACAAGTTCCAGTTCCAAATGGCGTCGACAAAGATGCTTATGTTCTCTCTCTCTGACCTCTGTCTCGTTTTACTTACTACCGCAAGGACCTCAGAGTCCTCAGAATGTCCCCAAGAGTGTGAGCTGGCACCAGCGAGAAGCTGCTGGTTTGTGGTGGCTACATTCCCAGCGAGTGCCAGCTGTTCACCGCTGGTAATTTCAGTTTACTCTTCTTCGGTGATATTACGGACAGGTGTAAGGTAATTCGAAATCAGGACAGTAAATTTCTGTTCTTTTCCTCCTCCAGGAACGCACTACCGCGAGGCAAACCCTGAGTCCAAGCTGTGTACTGTTTATGTACAAAATTATATAGCATATATGCTGTACAACTGAAACAACCAACAATGGAACAAGTGCTTGCCGTGGTATAATCGGCGCCGCGGGGCTCTTCTCGCCACCTACAGCAAGTTGTAGAGCAAAAGACCTCCATTCTCTCGTCGGGGCGAACGTATGGACGGTATAGTACACCCTCGGGGGGAATGGGGGGGGGGGGGGGGGGGGGAGACGTTAAATTGAAACAAGAAGAAGCAAGGCCGGAAACAATACGCGCCAGCAAGAGGCGTTCGGATAACGTACAGGGGGGTCGCCAGCCAACAAACTAAAAGAAAGCCGCATCTTTTTCTCTCAGGCCGGACGGCGTGTTTCCGAACGCTTCCCTGCACTGAGCACCCACGTGACATCTGTGATGTCACTGCGAGCGCTATTTTTTTGAGCGCTCGCTAAAAAGAGCCCACCATTCGGGCTGTGCGACCTCGATGTAGAGTACTGAGAACTGCCGCTGACAGCTTGGGCTCGAGCCTCAGCAGGACTTCGTCGTAGTTTTTTTTTTTTTTCATTGCGTAACTTTTTTTTTTCTAAATTGTATTTTTTAAAACTCAAATCTATGTGTTGTTTTTGTCAATAATAGTGATTTGGTATGATTTAGGTCGCTTAACGTTTGGGGCGCAGCCAATGACGACGTTTGATTGCCGTTCTGCAGTGCGCGAACAGACGTGTCACGTGGGTGCTCTGTGCAGCGAAGCGTTTGGAAATACGTGGCCGGACGCGGTCTTGCTCGCTTCCGCGCGCACCGTGCCTGCAGCAGGCGGCTAATTGTCAGCGGCTTTTCTGGTGGGGGACGACGTCTGCGCGTGCGCGTGGTTGCAAGGAGGGGGAAGGGGGGAGGGTTGCAAGCACTGGGATAACCTCTTGGCTGAAACATTACAAGAACCTTATATAGCGATAATCTGCAAAAGCGAACTAAATCCGAAGTTTGGTTGTCCACGCTTTATCTCAGTGACACTTATTCTTTTTACAACGAAACCGAAACCGCGGCATCCTCCCGCGATATCGGCTATAATGAACAAATATTTGAGAAAGGCTGATAAGCTACTTTGAAAAACTCCCCGACGTCCAAAACTGCGAAAATAAAAAGAAAAGACCTTTCGTGCGTGTACACTGCGGAAAACTTCATCCTGTTCAGCTAATGAAAAGCCACCTGAAGAAGATCACACCATACTTGAAATAAATAAGTATGCAGTTCTGTTTTGTCAAACAGAAATTGTTCTGTTTCACGTTCTCATGTACTGGTTTAGTTGGTTTGGAATGCCACGCGGAGACAGGTAAGGATGACCTCCTTTATACCAGGCTAGACGCCTAGCATACACTGTTTTTGTATGTAATATTGTTGCGCTAGCCAGATTGCCGATTTGTACAATCCGATTTTTAGCCACCCTGTTGCAACGAATATCGGATATAAAGAACTAATTTACCGCCCCGATACTCCTCCGTCATAACGAGGTTCGGCTGTACCTCAATACAGTCGAACTTCGTTATAACGAACCAGTATCGAGACAGTAATTTATTTCGTTATCTCCGATATTCGTTGTAACAAGGTGGCTCAAAATCGGTTCAAATCAATCGGTAATCTTGCTACCGCAAAAATCCCTGATACTAAAATGCATTATTTCAATCTTATAATCTGCTATAAACCAGGGAACCTTTATCTTTCTCCTTGTGGCATTTCAAGCTCAATCAACCAGAACATGAATCGGGAAATTACAGCAGAAAAAGTTCATTTGACAAAACAGGCCATCGTTCCTACGTTTTCGAGGAAGGATGGGATCTTTGTCTGGAAGCTATTGACAGCACTGTGCAGGTAAAAGTTTTCGACAGTGCCCACGAACAAAGTGGCCTGTTCTACTTCTGCAGTTTCGGACGCCGGGAGGAGTTTTTCCCAGCAGCTGCTACCATATGCCTATTTTCTGAGCTTTCAGAGGAACAGTAGACCGAAAAATGCGCTGCAACAATACTTCTTTCTCCGTGGCTGCAACATACCACACAAATTATCAGTCAAGATCGATTAGAACTTTTCCGTCAAAATTTGCTCCTGAATAACTGGTCAGACGTATATGACCCAGAAAATGCAAATACAGCCTATGAAACCTTCCTTCACAAATTTTCTTCTTGTTATCACAAAACTTTCCCACGTGCTTAAGTAAAAGTCGCCCGTCTAAAATCCGTAAACCTTGCATCAGCCCCGAACTATTTAAAAAAATGAAAACAAGGAACGCTTTGCATAACAAATTCATTAATACCCAAGACTTAGCAGATCTACGAGCTTTTAAAAAATTTCGCAATCAATTAACAAGCGAATTGCGCAGAGCAAGAGTTCAGCACAATAATAGTATGCTTTACGCATGCCAGAACGACAGTCGTAAAATGTGGAAGACTCTGAATCAATTAGTAAACCGCGTATCCAAACCAATACCACCCCAAAAAATTATTTACCACGATATTGAACTATCAGGAGCGCAGCTGCTAGATACATTTAACGATTACTTCGTTAACTGTGGGACCAA